>NC_042978.1:43571384-43845496 GCF_901001165.1 Salmo trutta | reverse complement strand
AGAAAATGAACATAGAAAAAAGGAAAAACTAGAACATAGTTTTACAAACAAACCCCAAATCACACAGAAACAACACCCCCTGCCACGCCCTGACCATACTACAATGACAAATGACCCCTTTACTGGTCAGGACGTGACATTAGTGGAGAAGGTGGAAAGTTTTAAGTTCCTCAGCGTACACATCACGGACAAACTGAAATGGTCCACCCACACAGACAGCGTGGTGAAGAAGGTGCAACAGCGCCTCTTCAACCTCAGGAGGCTGAAGAAATTCGGCTTGTCACCAAAAACCCCAACAAACTTTTACAGATGCACAATCGAGAGGATCCTTTCAGGCTGTATCACCGCCTGGTATGGCAACTGCTCCACCCACAACCGTAAGGCTCTCCAGAGGGTAGTGAGGTCTGCATAACGCATCACAGGGGGCAAACTACCTGCCCTCCATGACACCTACACCACCCGATGTCACAGGAAGGCCAAAAAGATCATCAAGGACAACAACCACCCGAACCACTGCCTGTTCACACCACTGTCATCCGGAAGGCGAGGTCAGTACAGGTGCATCAAAGCTGCGACCGAGAGACTGAAAAACAGCTTCTATCTCAAGGCCATCAGACTGTTAAACAGCCATCACTAACATTGAGTGGCTGCTGCCAACATACTGATCTCTCTAGCCACTTTAATAATTAAAAATTGGATGTAATAAATGTATCACTAGCCACTTTAAACAATGCCACTTTAAATAATATTTACATACCCTACATTACTCATCTCATATGTATATACTGTACTCTATACCATCTACTGTCTTGCCTATGCCGTTCGGCCATCGCTCATCCATATATTTCTATGTACATATTCGTATTCATTCCTTTACACCTTGGTGTGATCAGGTATTGTTGTGAATTGTTAGGTAGATTACTTGTTAGATATTACTGCACGTCTGAACTAGAAGCACAAGCATTTCGCTACACTCGCGATTAACATCGCTAACCATGTGTATGTGATAAATAGCATTTGATTTGATTTGGATGCATGTGATGTCACGTAGCTCATTGCGCTCACTAATCCAGGTGCTAACAGAGACGTGACATCGGAAAATGGCCGCTGTGTTCCAGCATCAGTTTCCCTGGGTCTGAGGGAACAAGCTGTAAACAAAGATGAAGTACTGACAGAGGCAGGTAGAACAGGGAGGGACGTAGAACAGGGAGGTAGAACAGGGAGGGAAGTAGAACAGGGAGGTAGAACAGGGAGGGAGGTAGAACAGGGAGGTAGAACAGGGAGGGAGGTAGAACAGGGAGGTAGAACAGGGAGGGAGGTAGAACAGGGAGGGAAGTAGAACAGGGAGGGAGGTAGAACAGGGAGGGAGGTAGAACAGGGAGGTAGAACAGGGAGGGAAGTAGAACAGGGAGGTAGAACAGGGAGGGAGGTAGACAGGGAGGTAGAACAGGGAGGGAGGTAGAACAGGGAGGGAAGTAGAACAGGGAGGGAGGTAGAACAGGGAGGGAGGTAGAACAGGGAGGGAAGTAGAACAGGGAGGTAGAACAGGGAGGGAAGTAGAACAGGGAGGTAGAACAGGGAGGGAGGTAGAACAGGGAGGTAGAACAGGGAGGGAGGTAGAACAGGGAGGGAGGTAGAACAGGGAGGGAAGTAGAACAGGGAGGTAGAACAGGGAGGGAAGTAGAACAGGGAGGTAGAACAGGGAGGGAGGTAGAACAGGGAGGTAGAACAGGGAGGGTAGAACAGGGAGGGAAGTAGAACAGGGAGGGAGGTAGAACAGGGAGGGAGGTAGAACAGGGAGGGAAGTAGAACAGGGAGAGAGGTAATACAGTTGCTACACAAATAAAATGTGATCGATTGATTGATAGTCTCCACAGACTCAACAACAATCACTAGAACTGGACTTTGGTGGCACAGAATGAGCTTGGACACGTAGACCGGCTATTGTCACGACTTCTGCCGAAGTCGGTTCCTCTCCTTGTTCGAGGCGGTGTTCGGCGGTCCGACGTCACCGGTCTTCTAGCCATCGCGATCCATTTTCATGTTCCATTTGTTTTGTCTGGTTTTCACACTCACCTGGTTTCAATTCCTTATTTACATGTTGTATATGTTCCCTCTGTTTCCCTCATGTCCTTGTCGGGAATTGTTTATTGTAAGTACGTGTGCATTGTGTTTGTTGTTTTTTGTATGCCGGTAGTTATGTACATTAACGGCTCCGGCTATTTACCAAGTTCTGCTCTCCTGCGCTTGACTTCACTGCCACCAGTTACGCACCCCTTGCTTGCATTAAAATAGGACCATTGTTAAGTATCCTTTTTTAGGGAATTACAAATATAATATACTCGATAAACAGGATATAAATTGTGTTCTCTCTCCGTATTGTCGCAAGTCTATTAACATATCATTCAGAAGCCTTTGTGTTCCAGAGAGATATTTAATTGGAGATTATGCAGCAAGTACCCTCTCACCATAGCGACCAAACCAAAACCTTTCCTCTTCTCTCATTGGTTTAATTGCTTCTTCTCCAGCTGTACTTGGTAGCTGCTGCCACTGTCACCTTGGTTTCCATAGTAATGGGCCAAGGCTTGGACACCACTCGCCAGTCACTTAAATCCTATAGACTTATGGACCCCTATATTTCTCTTAAACGTACAGGTTTGGGATATGTAGTATGTAAGCAACAGGATATGTAATATGCCCTTTATTTTAATCATTTCAGTACAATATAATTACAGTGAGAAGATGATTAAAGAGGACATATTTACCTTACAAGTCAAACAGCCTCTACCATTAACAAATCATTTGATGAACAATTCAAATGTGCCATTTAACACAACTCTCTGGTATGAATGTTAATTTCACAACTACCTTGTCATATTTGTCCTTCATCAGTCCTAATTGATACATGCTGCATACGCAATCAACGTGGCAACAGAATGGTACACCAATTACCATGGAAATCTTGATGATCGTTAATGAAGAATATTGAGAGCAGAGATGCAGTGCTTCCTGATCTTGCTGCCCGTTACAACTGCGTCACAATAATTTAGTAAATGCCCTTCTCCAGGGGACTCTCACTGTCAACACCTAGTAGTTCTTGTGGGCATCAGAGAAGTGAACATTGATATCCTTGTCATCTGTACCATCACTCACTAAGGCTCTCTGTCTGTTCTCCCCACTACCTGTATTTCATATGAGTTCACTTTTTATTAATGAGCCATACTTTAAATCAAAACTTTATATAGTAATGACACAGAAGAGCTGTATTTGGCATACAGCACGATTAATAAAAATCTAAATCCCATATGTGCAGATAAGAGTGTACTTTCATCTATGGAAACGACACGTACCACAGCTCAAACCTCATCTGCTTCGACTGTGAACATAGGCTGCTGCCTATCTGCTAAAAACATATTATAGTCCACACGACAAAGCCCTGTGATGCAATCTGGTGAGGTCAGATGAATAGGAGTGGTAATAAAGATATAAATGATTCACAGGAGTGGAACATCAAAACAACATGTGCTAATGAGACAGTGACACCAGGTGGACGGGAATAGAAAGGGTCACATTCCAACATGATACGATGAACATCAATATTTCAACCATTAAAAAAAATATGATGCTCCCTCAGAGACTGAAATCACAGCAGGTATAGTCCTCTTGGAAACAGCCAACTGAATCACAGCAGGTATAGTCCTATCTGGAACAGCCAAACGGAATCACAAGCAGGTATAGTCAATCTGGAACAGCCAAAACTGAATCAAAGCAGGTATAGTCCATCTGGAACAGCCAAACTGAATCACAGCAGGTATAGTCCATCTGGAACAGCCAAACTGAATCACAGCAGGTATAGTCCATCTGGAACAGCCAAACGTGAAATCACAGCAGGGTATAGTCCATCTGGAACAGCCAAACTGAATCACAGCAGAGATAGTACATCAGGAACAGCAGATCTGAATCACAGCAGAGATAGTCCATCTGGAAGAGCCAAACTGAATCACAGCAGAGATAGTCCATCTGGAACTGCAGAACTGAATCACAACAAGATAGTCCATCTGGAACAGCCAAACTGAATCACAGCAGGTATAGTCCATCTGGAACAGCAGAACTGAATCACAGCAGAGATAGTCCATCAGGAACAGCAGATCTGAATCACAGCAGAGATAGTCCATCTGGAACAGCCGAACTGAATCACAGCAGAGATAGTCCATCTGGACTGCAGAACTGAATCACAGCAGGTATAGTCCATCTGGAACAGCAAAACTGAATCACAGCAGGTATAGTCCATCTGGAACAGCAGAACTGAATCACAGCAGGTATAGTCCATCTGGAACAGCCAAACTGAATCACAGCAGGTATAGTCCATCTGGAACAGCCAAACTGAATCACAGCAGGTATAGTCCATCTGGAACAGCCAAACTGAATCACAGCAGGTATAGTCCATCTGGAACAGCCAAACTGAATCACAGCAGGTATAGTCCATCTGGAACAGCCAAACTGAATCACAGTAGAGATAGTCCATCTGGAACAGCAGAACAGAATCACAGCAGGTATAGTCCATCTGGAACAGCCAAACTGAATCACAGGTATAGTCCATCTGGAACAGCCAAACTGAATCACAGCAGGTATAGTCCATCTGGAACAGTCAAACTGAATCACAGCAGGTATAGTCCATCTGGAACAGCAGAACTGAATCACAGCAGGTATAGTCCATCTAGAACAGCCAAACTGAATCACAGGTATAGTCCATCTGGAACAGCCAAACTGAATCACAGGTATAAATCCATCTGGAACAGCCAAACTGAATCACAGCAGGTATAGTCCATCTGGAACAGCCAAACTGAATCACAGCAGGTATAGTCCATCTGGAACAAGCCAAACTGAATCACAGGTATAGTCCATCTGGAACAGCCAACTGAATCACAGGTATAGTCCATCTGGAACAGCAGAAATGAATCACAGCAGGTATAGTCCATCTAGAACAACCGAACTGAATCACAGCAGGTATAGTCCATCTGAAACAGCAGAACTGAATCACAGCAGGTATAGTCCATCTGGAACAGCAGAACTGAATCACAGCAGAGTTAGTCCATCTAGAACAGCTGAACTGAATCACAGCAGAGATAGTCCATCTGGAACAGCTGAACTGAATCACAGCAGAGATAGTCCATCTGGAACAGCAGGACAGAATCACAGCAGGTATAGTCCATCTAGAACAGCCAAACTGAATCACAGCAGAGATAGTCCATCTGGAACAGCACTAAGACTAGATGATAGATTTCATTTAACTTTGTGTATTTTCAGCCTGAACTTTTGTATCTATTGGTGTGTAACTGCTACGTTTAGCCAGGGATGCTGAGTGATGCACTAATACGTCAGGGATGCTGAGTGATGCACTAATACGTCAGGGATGCTGAGTGATGCACTAATATGTCAGGGATGCTGAGTGATGCACTAATACGTCAGGGATGCTGAGTGATGCACTAATACATCAGGGATGCTGAGTGATGCACTAATACGTCAGGGATGCTGAGTGATGCACTAATACGTCAGTGATGCTGAGTGATGCACTAATATGTCAGGGTTGCTGAGTGATGCCCTAATACATCAGGGATGCTGAGTGATGCCTAATACGTCAGGGATGCTGAGGTGATGCGCTAATACATCAGGGATGCTGAGTGATGCACTAATACATCAGGGATGCTGAGTGATGCACTAATGCATCAGGGATGCTGAGTGATGCACTAATACATCAGGGATGCTGAGTGATGCACTAATACATCAGGGATGCTGAGTGATGCACTAATACGTCAGGGATGCTGAGTGATGCACTAATACATTCAGGGATGCTGAGTGATCACTAATACGTCAGGGATGCTGAGTGATGCACTATACTCATGATCGAGTGATGCACGAATAGGTCAGGGTTGAGTATGCACTAATACGTCAGGGGATGCTGAGTGATGCACCAAGACTCAGGATAGATGGATTGTGGTCTGTAGGCCATCATAACGTACATTCTTCATGCCTGCGTGCATGTGTGTATGCGTGTGTGTGTGCGCTTGTGTGCTTGTGTGTACACCATACTCTGTCTCTGTCTCGAACACCCTCATGTCTTCCTTACTGCCCTGTGAGGAACAGCAGACCTAATGGGTCCCAGTGAGGAGTAATGATTCATGCATGAGGAGAACTGCTCTTAAGACTAATGGCTGGCCTCAAAGGTGAGAGAAAGAGAGAGAGAGAGAGTGTGTGTGAGAGAGAGAGAGAGAGAGAGAGAGAGAAGAGAGGAGAGGAGAGAGAGAGAGAGAGAGCAGATGAGGTCAGAGGGAGAAAAAGAGACAGAAAGAAAGCGCGAGAGAGAGACATAAGCGAGAGAGCAAGAGGTGATATGGTAATGTCAGTCAACATCCAAAAGTTCCCAAGAACCTGAGGGGGAGGCTCTGACACCCTGTTCCTCCCGGTGGACACAACACCCTACACTTTCTCTTCTCACACACATAGCCCTATTCTAACCCAGTCAAAACTCACATCTCCACATCGCCACAGAGGTGGGGATAATAAGAAGAGGGTGTCATGACAGATAACTGCATTAGAGCCAGTTACATCCAGCCACCAGGGAGCAGAGAGAGAGAGAGAGAGAGGGAGGGGAGCAGAGAGAGGAGCAGAGTAGAGGAGGGGAACAAGAGAGGCAGGGGAGCAGAGAGAGAGAGAGAGAGAGAGGAGGGGAGCAGAGAGAGAGAGGAGGGGAGCAGAGGAGAGGAGGGGAGCAGAGAGAGAGAGGAGAGCAGGAGAGAGAGAGGAGGAGCAGAGAGAGAGAGGAGCAGAGAGAGAGAGAGAGGAGCGCAGATAGAGAGAGGAGTGCAGAGAGAGAGAGGAGAGCAGAGAGAGAGAGGAGAGAGAGAGGAGAGAGGAGAGCAGAGAGAGAGGAGAGCAGAGAGAGAGAGGAGGGGAGCAGAGAGAGAGAGAGGAGAAGGAGAGAGAGAGAGCAGAGGGGGAAAATGTAAAAATGTTCATGAGTCACACACTAAAGACTTTAACAAACCCTTTTTATGTGCCCACATTCATCAAGTGTTAATAACAGCGGAAGCGCACGGATGCAAAGGCAGTGGAGCGGATGGAGAGGGAGATAGGAGAAGAGGGAGAGAGGGAGAGAGGGAGGAGAGGAGAGAGGGAGGTTTTCCAATGGAACAACACTAGCTTGACTACGCCTAAGCCTTAACTTTATTATTACGAAAGCCTCTCATCTCAAATAGCGTGTATCAGATAAGAGCAGCTCTCACTGCTGATAAGCAATTCCTCACAGATCTGCTGGTTGTGTATTACCTCACACTTCTTGGGTTGAACAAACCACAGCCCAAACGAGAAGGAAAGAGATTGGGAGAAGAGAGAGGGCAAAAATCTCATCCCAACGGGTTTTTTAAATGGTGGATTGAGATCAACTGGTGGGCAATTCGGTTGAAGTTTCAAATGGGGGAATGAGATCAACTGGTGGGCAATTCAGTTTCAAGTTTCAAAATGGTGAACAATTTTGGTTATGGATTGCTTTTTATGTCTGCTATGTTTGGTTATCAAAGTACCATGATTTCAAAAACAGCTAATTTTAAGCTGTCACATCGGCATGGGATAACATAAAGTAACCAGCACGCATGTAGATGATTGTACCATAAAGTGGCCTATATCTCTCATCTATCTGTTCTGGCCCTCTATATGTTACATTGATTCCTCTTCTATGCACTCGCACTCAGAGCAATTTGCTGTAATCTGTGTCTGATTGCCTAGTGTTTGATTGATGAGAATGAGATAGTGTGTTGTTCTCCGTCTCTTACCTTCCACGTCTCCTTGCTGACTGGTAATGACACTTATAATGAATGACAAGCAGTGCATTAGGGCTGTACATCCACCCCCACAAGGCTTTGGGGAAAAAACTCAAAGTCAATACCCAGCACTTTAAGTGTACTTAAATGACGATAAGTGACCATTTCTTACGAGGAGGGCTTAAAGAGGAGTTTACAGTTTTATCTGAATGACAGATTGTGTGTTGTTGATTCTGTGACCCAAAATATAGAGACACTTTTTTCCCATTGAAGTGTATCCATAATCTGAAAATTAAAACAATGAGCCATTCTTCAGTTCTCTGAAATACAAGAGAAGATGGAGATTTTAAAGTCAATATTAATATTCATGCCATGATTAGCCTCTTTCCTAAATTTGAAATGAGAACATTACATTAAATATACATGAGTAAGAGAAAATAGAACATGATTTATTAGAAAATCTTTCTTATTGTAAAACTGATACTCTTTTCGATGTTGCTATTTTCTAATTTATACAGTATGTAATCTCCAACAAAGTTACTAACTGAATATGTCTCTCAGTAATTAAAATATCCTTGATGAAGACATTAAAAACCTTGGTCATAATAAATCTCACTGCCAAGGAAGAGAACTCGTTTACTTTTCTAAATGTACAATCATATGTCATCCTAACCTTTGACCTCTTGAGCTGTGAAGCAACCCTGGTGAGTGCTTAGGGATGTGGATTTAAACTCATCTCTGACGCATGGCTCTGGATGGATACACGCTGCAGGGCGCTGACTAACTTCACAGATGAGCCGTTCCGATGAAAACGTCCCCCAAATACAGACATCTGGAAGGAGAGGGAAGGAAAAAGGCTATCTCAGATCTGAGGTTGTAATCATCATGAAGCCAATGAGCCATACTAAGCACACAGAGCAGCTAGGGTGTGGAGCTGAATTGATATGTATCGCCTCCACTTAGAGCAGGTGGTGTTTGTAAACACTTGGAAATTGTAGAGCTCCAAAATTGCTCAGACTGTTGCAGAGAGAGAGAAAGAAGGGAGTGAGAACGAGGTGAGAAGTGCTCTTATAGTCTAACACTGAAGATCTACTTAGCCTTTTATATGGGCCCCACGGAAGCAAATGAAAAGAAGTACTAAAAAGTGTGAATAAAGCTAATTAGCCAACAGTGATTAGGAGTGGGAACCATCCATCCTGGTCCTAGGTGCTCTCCTGTGGTCGGATCCAGCAGAGACACACTTTGCTTCTATCTTCCATCCAGAATTACCATGCTGTTACATTATTTATATGGACATCAAAGGCATGTACAATGTAGAGAAGACCCAGCTAACGATTATAGGAAGAGAGAACGTTTTTGTAATGTTACCCGTAATGTTCCTCAGATGTTTGAGTGTCAGTCCCGTTTTCCGTTTGTTATGGGAATATTCTATGTACAGTCTATGTTAGCAAAACCTTCTTAGAATCTATTTAGCATGTTTTGGCGTTAGTGATAGGAGAACATTGTTAGTGTTGGTTACCTAATACTGTCACACCCTGATCTGTTTCACATGTCTTTGTGCTTGTCTCCAACCCCTTTCAGGTGTCGCCCATCTTCCCCATTATCCCCAGTGTATTTATACCTGTGTTCTGTGTTTGTATGTTGCCAGTTCGTTTTGTTCGTCAAGCCTACCAGCGGTTTTCCTCTTGCGCCTGTCTGTTTCTTGTCCCTGTTTTCTAGTTTTCACAGTTTTGACCATTCTGCCTGCCCTGACCCTGAGCCTGCCTGCCGTTCTGTACCTTGTCACATCACACTGGATTATTGACCTCTGCCTGCCCTGACTCAGACTGCCTGCCGTTCTGTACCTTTTGGACTCTGATCTGGATTACCAACCTCTGCCTGACCTTGACCTGTTGTTTTGCCTGCCCCCTGTTCTATTAATAAACGTTTGATACTTCGACACGGTCTGCATCTGGGTCTTCCCTAAAATGTCATATTAACCATGTTCCTGGGTTTAAATTCTGTTTGACATTAAGGGAATGGTCTCTTGGAAACAGTTCTTGCACATCACTGGAACATTCCTATGAAAAAGTTAGGTAATGACTTAATGAGACTCTTAAGGGAACGTTCTCTAAAGTTGTGGGAACATTTGTTTTTAGCTGGGGATATGAATCATTGTTTCCTTGTTGTTTTCCTGTTATGATGCCATGGTTTTCCTCGGTTCAATAGTTTAATGAGACCTCTAACTCAACCATGACTTACAAGGGAAACATTATAACACCTAACACCTCTCTAATGAGGTGTTAGGTGAGCAACATAACTTTTTGGGATAGGGGGCAGCATTTGGAATTTGGATGAAAAGGGTGACCAACGTAAACTGCCTGCTACTCAGGCCCAGAAGCTAGGATATGCATATAATTGGTACATTTGGATAAAAAACACTCTAAAGTTTCCAAAACTGTTAACTTCTTGCATCTAGCCGTTCCGCTAGCGGAACCCCGTTCCGCCAGCGTAACGCCTAGCCAACAGCCAATGGAACAGCAGAGCGCGAAATTCAAAACATTAAAAATCGAATAATTCCAATTTCTCAAACATATGACTATTTTACACTATTTTAAAGATACACTTTTCCTGAATCCAACCCCGTTGTCCTATTTCAAAAAGGCTTTACAGCAAAAGCAAAACATTAGATTATGTTAGGACACCACCTAAACAAGAAAAGCCACACAGCCATTTTCCTAGCAAGGAGATGTGTCACAAAACCCAAAATCCAGCTAAAATATTCACTAACCTTTGATGATCTTCATCAGATGGCACTCATAGGACTTCATGTTATATAATACATGTATGTTTGCTCGATAAAGTTCATATTTATATCTAAAAACAGCATTTTACATTGGCGCGTGATGTTCAGAAAATGTATTCCCACCAAAACAACCGCTAAATGTGCACATCATTTTACAAAAATATTCATCATAAACGTTGATAAAATTTACAACAGTTATTGAAAGAATTATAGATACACTACTCCTTGACGCAACCGCTTTGTCAGATTTCAAAACAACTTTACGGAGAGAAAGCACATTGTTCAATATTCTGAGTACATAGTTCAGCCATCGAAGCAAGCTATACAGCTACCCGCCAAGTTCTGGCATCAACAAAACTCTGAATTAGTATTATAAATATTCTCTTACCTTTGTTGATCTTCGTCAGAATGCACTCCAAGGACTCCTACTTCCACAAGAATGTTTGTTTGTTCGAAATACTCCATATTATGTCGAAATACCTCCGTTTTGTTCGTGCATTCAGATCACTATCCAAAGGCATAACACGCGAGCGCAGTACCAGAGACGAAAGTCAAAATGTTCCATTAACCGGTCGTAGAAACATGTCAAACGTTGTTTCAATCAATCCGTAAGGTATTTTTAACTTAAAACGTCGATATATTCCAACCGGACAATAGCGTATTCATTCCAGGAGAAAAAGAAGGAACAGCGCGCTTGCGGGATCGCGCATCACCAAGCCTTTTGTCCATAGGCAGTCTACTCATTGACTGAGCTACTATTCTCTGCCCAGTAACAGGAGAATGATGAAAAAATCTTTCTAAAGGCTGTTGACAGCCAATGGAAGCCTTAGGAAGTGCAACGTGACCCCACAGACACTGTAGTTTCGATAGGGATTCAAAAGAATAACTACAATTCTCAGATTTCCACACTTCCTGGTTGGATTTCTCTCAGGTTTTTGCCTGCCATATGAGTTTCTGTTATACTCACAGACATCATTCAAACAGTTTTAGAAACTTCAGAGTGTTTTCTATCCAAAGGCAGTTTACTCTGGGCACGCTTTTCATCCAAAATCGAAAATACTGCCCCCACTACCCTAAAAAGTAAAAATAATGTCTGTGAGTATAACAGAACTGAAATGGCAGGCGAAAACCTGAGGAAAATCCATCCAGGAAGTGCTATTATTTTGAAATGGGTGTTTTTCCATTGAAAGCCTGTCCACCATTTAATGGGATAGGACCCCGATTCCATTCCCTATGGCTTCCACTAGCTGTGAACAGCCTTTAGACATTGTTTCAGGCCTTTATTCTGAAAAATTTGGGAGAATGAGCAGTTTCAATGAGATGCCAGTGGAAAGTCCCCAACCTGTTTGGTGCGCAATCCCGAGAGCGCGCCTTTCGTTGTTTTTCTTTTATATTGACGACGCTTTTGTCCGGTTGAAATATTATTGATTATTTAGGCTAAAAACAACCTGAGGATTGATTATAAACGTCATTTGACATGTTTCTACGAACTTTACGGATACTATTTGGAATTTTCGTCTGCCTCTTGTGACTGCATTTGAGCCATTGGATTACTGAACAAAACGTGCCAACAAAATGGAGCTTTTTGGATATAAAGAGGGACTTTATCGAACAAAACAGACATTTATCGTGTAACCGGGAGTCTTGTGAGTGTAACCATATGAAGATCATCAAAGGTAAGTGATTAATTTTATTGCTATTTCTGACTTTCGTGACTAATCTACTTGGCTGCTAACTGTTTATAATGTTTTGTGTGCTGAGCGCTGTCCTCAGATAATTGCATGGTTTGCTTTCCGCCGTAAAGCCTTTTTTTAATCTGACACGGCGGCTGGATTAACAACAAGTTAAGCTTTATTTTGATGTATTGCATGTGATTTCATGAAAGTAAAACATTTATAGTAATTTAATTTGAATTTGGCGCTCTGCAATTTCACCGGAAGTTGTCGAGATGGGACGCTAGCGTCCCACTGATCCATAAGATGATAAAGAGATAGAGGTGATGCCTATAGGGAGGAGGAACTGGCTGCTTGTGTGGAGCTAAACTTCAAGTTCCTTCTTTTGTCTTTGTTGTATGCATTTTTACACATAGTATTATTTAAAAAAAAGATTCTTGTGTGGGTTATATTTTTTAATGTAGCTCTGTAAACATCTGTAATCTTTCCCTTGGTTACAATGGGATGAAAACATGTATATTTTTATTCATTTAGAATGGAATAGAACAGATCTTTTTATTTTTGGCATGTCAGGTAAGGGAGAGAGAACCTGCTATGAAAACACCTCCTGTGTTCTCCCAAACAGAACAAATCCTCAAGGAGCTCAGAAACTCTCTTTTTATTTTACCGCTGAAAGTTGTGGGATGTTTTGATGTTTGGCATCCCAGGTGGGAAGACAAACAAAAACACACACACACACACACACACACACACACACACACACACACACACCACACACACACACACACACACACACACACACACACACACACACATACACACCTCCCCCTGAAAGCGCTATGTGTGAGTTGATGGGTTGCTGTCAGGTGATATGAAGTAGAATGCTGGTATCTAGAGAGAACCCTCCTACCCCTCGGCTCCTAGGCCTTTAATCACAGATTACTGCCAGGCTGAGGGACAGGAGGAAGAGGATCCCCCTGAGAGTCACACAGACTCATGACAGCGTACACACACCTACACACACACATCGCACGCGCACATGTGCAGGCACACACACACACACACACACTCGCATACATGCAGACATATACAGGAATGAGGGATGAGCAGGCCCCTTGAAACCCCACAGGAAGCCCTACTTAGCCTCAGTGTGAAGCACCAGGCCAACTCCTCTCTATTTACACACACACACACACACACACACACACACACACACACACACACACACACACACACACACACACACACACACACACACACACACACACACACACGCATACACGCATACACGCATACACGCATACATGCAGACATATACAGGAATGAGGGATGAGCAGGCCCCTTGAAACCCCACAGGAAGCCCTACTAGCCTCAGTGTGAAGCACCAGGCCAATTCCTCTCTATTTACACACCACATACACACACAACAACCAAAACGCACACACACAAAGGACGAATGTGGAGAAGTACTGGCGTGGCACTCTGTGCTCTGCAGGAGAATGTAGGTAGATGACGGCTTCACTCAGCAGGTTCCGGTCTCTTCAGGAGGAAGACACAGCTTCACTCAGCAGGTTCCGGTCTCTTCAGGAGGAAGACACAGCTTCACTCAGCAGGTTCCGGTCTCTTCAGGAGGAAGACACAGCTTCACTCAGCAGGTTCCGGTCTCTTCAGGAGGAAGACACAGCTTCACTCAGCAGGCTCCGGTCTCTTCAGGAGGAAGACACAGCTTCACTCAGCAGGCTCCGGTCTCTTCAGGAGGAAGACACAGCTTCACTCAGCAGGTTCCGGTCTCTTCAGGAGGAAGACACAGCTTCACTCAGCAGGCTCCGTCTCTTCAGGAGGAAGACACAGCTTCACTCAGCAGGTTCCGGTCTCTTCAGGAGGAAGACACAGCTTCACTCAGCAGGCTCCGGTCTCTTCAGGAGGAAGACACAGCTTCACTCAGCAGGTTCCGGTCTCTTCAGGAGGAAGACACAGCTTCACTCAGCAGGTTCCGGTCTCTTCAGGAGGAAGACACAGCTTCACTCAGCAGGTTCCGGTCTCTTCAGGAGGAAGACACAGCTTCACTCAGCAGGTTCCGGTCTCTTCAGGAGGAAGACACAGCTTCACTCAGCAGGTTCCGGTCTCTTCAGGAGGAAGACACAGCTTCACTCAGCAGGTTCCGGTCTCTTCAGGAGGAAGACACAGCTTCACTGAGCAGGTTCCGGTCTCTTCAGGAGGAAGACACAGCTTCACTCAGCAGGTTCCGGTCTCTTCAGGAGGAAGACACAGCTTCACTCAGCAGGTTCCGGTCTCTTCAGGAGGAAGACACAGCTTCACTCAGCAGGTTCCGGTCTCTTCAGGAGGAAGACACAGCTTCACTCAGCAGGTTCCGGTCTCTTCAGGACGAAGATACAGCTTCACTGAGCAGGTTCCGGTCTCTTCAGGAGGAAGACACAGCTTCACTCAGCAGGTTCCGGTCTCTTCAGGAGGAAGACACAGCTTCACTCAGCAGGTTCCGGTCTCTTCAGGAGGAAGACACAGCTTCACTCAGCAGGTTCCGGTCTCTTCAGGAGGAAGACACAGCTTCAGTCAGCAGGTTCCGGTCTCTTCAGGAGGAAGACACAGCTTCACTCAGCAGGTTCCGGTCTCTTCAGGAGGAAGACACAGCTTCAGTCAGCAGGTTCCGGTCTCTTCAGGAGGAAGACACAGCTTCACTCAGCAGGTTCCGGTCTCTTCAGGAGGAAGACACAGCTTCACTCAGCAGGATCCGGTCTCTTCAGGAGGAAGACACAGCTTCACTCAGCAGGTTCCAGTCTCTTCAGGAGGAAGGCACAGCTTCACTCAGCAGGTTCCAGTCTCTTCAGGAGGAAGACACAGCTCCACTCAGCAGGTTCCGGTCTCTTCAGGAGGAAGATAACAGTATGTATCTGCAGAGCCACTCTTGCAACATTATTGGCATACCAGTGATAGGTTTACTTCACAGGTTAAGTATCTACAGCGCCAGCCATGAGAGAGGCAGTATTTGTCTGGCACATTCTGAATATATACTGAGTTAACAAAACATTAGGAACACCTTCCTAATATTGAATTGCACCCATTTTTTCTCCCTCAGAACAGCCTCAATTCGCTGAGGTATCAAAAGTGTTCCACAGGGATGCTGGCCCATGTTGACTCCAATGCTTCCCACAGTTGTGTCAAGTTGGCTGGATGTCCTTTGGGTGGTGGACCATTCTTGATTCACATGGGAAACTGTTGAGCGTGAACAACCAAGCAGCGTTGCAGTTCTTGACACACTCAAACCGGCGTGCCTGGCACTTACAACTATACCCGGTTAAAAAGCACTTAAATATTTTGTCTTGCCCATTCACCCTCTGAATAGCACACACACACACACACAATCCATGTCTCAATTGTCACAAGGCTTAAAAATTATTCTTTAACCTCTCTACTCAACTCCATCTACACTGATTGGGGTGAATTTAACAATTAAAATCAATAAGGGATCACAGCTTTCACCTGGATTCACCTGGTCAGTCTATATCATGGAAAGAGCTGGTGTTCCTAATGTTTGTACACTCATTTAAATATGGTAATGATGTGCATTGTAAAAGGAAAATAAATTGAAATTAAAGAAAACTAAATAGATTTAAGGTACTTGGTAGTAAATGTGGTGAAGAGTATTGACCATTCAATTCAATTGTCAATTCCTTCAACTTTTCACAGACAGTATACAGATTATTTTGAAGAGTGCTCCTAATGTTCTGTACACTCAGTGCATATAATGCTTTATTAACCATGCAGGACTCCACCTCATGACATTCCCTGATTCCCTGCATCCTAAACAAAGGAGCATGGACAGAGGCAGAATAGCAAAAGCATCGCCAACATCAGCCCTTTATATAGAATGACCTCAAGTAATCTTTATCCCGCTGAAATTCAATGCCCCCCCCCCCCCCCCCCCCCCCAGAGGTCAGTGACCATGAAAGAGCCCTTGAATCAGATCATGACCTGCCAGGTTCACAGCTGAATGATCACAAGGCCCTTGATGTGTGAGGTGCATTGCAATAAGGTCCCAGTCCAATGCAACCCCAGGCAACAGCCAGTGGTGGAAAAAGTAGCCAATTGTCATACTTGATTGAAAGTAAAGATAACTTAATAGAAAATGACTCAAGTAAAAGTGAAAGTCACCCAGTAAAAGCCAACTTGAGTAAAAGTCTGGAAGTATTTGGTTTTAAAGTTAAGTATCAAAAGTAAATGTAATTGCTAGAATATACTTAAGTATAAAAAGTAAAAGCATACATCATTTCAAATATCCAGCTATCCAGCCATCCAGCTATCCAGCCAGCACAGCAATCCAGCCAGCACAGCAATCCAGCCAGCACAGCAATCCAGCTATCCAGCCAGCACAGCAATCCAGCCAGCACAGCAATCCAGCTATCCAGCCATCCAGCTATCCAGCCAGCACAGCAATCCAGCCAGCACAGAAATCCAGCTATCCAGCCAGCACAGCAATCCAGCTATCCAGCTATCCAGCCATCCAGCTATCCAGCCATCCAGCTATCCAGCCAGCACAGCTATCCAGCCAGCCACAGCTATCCAGCAAGCCAGCCAGCACATCTATCCAGCTATCCAGAATAGATATACAGCTATCCATCCAGCCAGCACAGCAATCCAGCTATCCAGCCAGCAAAGCTATCCAGCTATCCAGCCAGCCAGACAGCACAGCTATCCAGCCTTCCAGCTATACTGCCAGCACAGCTATCCAGCTATCCAGCCAGCACAGCTATCCAGTCAGCCAGCACAGCTGCCCAGCTGTCCAGCCAACCAGCACAGCTATCCAGCATGCCCAGCTATCCTGCCATCCAGCCAGCATAGCTATCCAACCATCCAGCTACCCAGACAGCACAGCTATCCAGCTATCCAACCAGCTAACCAGCTGGCTATCCAGCTAACCAGCTGGCTATCCAGCTATCCAGCCAGCTAACCAGCTGGCTATCCAGCTATCCAGCTACCCAGCACAGCTATCCAGCTATCCAGCCAGCTAACCAGCTGGCTATCCAGCTATCCAGCTAGCTACCGAGATGGCTATCCAGCGATCCAGCCAGCACAGCTATCTAGCTATCCAACCAGCAGCAAAGCTATCCAGCCAATGTCATCTCTCTGATAAGTGGGAGTCCATTTGAAAATGACTGCATCCTCTCCCATTATCTCCATATTAGTTTCAAGCCAGCTGGCCTGCTCTGCCTTGCTCTGCTCCACTCAGTGCTGCTCTGCCTTGCTCTGCTCCACTCCGCCTTGCTCTGCCTTGCTCTGCTCTATTCAGGCCTGCTCTGCCTTGCTCTGCTCCACTCTGTCCTGCTCTGCTCCACTCGGGCCTGCTCTACTCTACTCCGTCCTGCTCACCCTTACTTTGCCTTGCTCTGCTCTACTCCGTCCTGCTCTGCTCTGCTCCACTCTGTCCTGATCTGCCTTGCTCTACTCAACTCAGGCCTGCTCTGCCTTGCTTTGCTCCACTCCGTCCTGCTCTGCCTTGCTCCGCTCCACTCAGGCCTGCTCTGCCTTGCTCTTCTCTACTCCGGCCTGCTCAGCCTTATTCAGCCTTGCGATCTGCTGCACTATGTCATGCAGATGCCAATGAAAAAGACCCCTAGAGAAAGCCCAGAGATTAAGCTTTGGCATTGATACAGCAGATCCAGACTGGAGCAGCAACAAAAGGGGTGCTGGGAGGGCCAACTGCTCTCACATTCCCAGGATGGAGTCTGCCAAAGCTTCCTATCTGTATTGTAGCTGCCCACAACAGTCCTGAATAGGGCGGATTTATTGTGAATGTGTTGCCACTCATAGGTATTATTCTCCGTCATTTCATACGGCTGAGGCTGGGATGATAACCCTGTATGTTGTGTGTACTGTATGTAACTTCACTGCGTGACAGAGTTGGGGAATCCAGAGTCTTAACATGTTTTCCAGCAGATCCCATACTTTTAAAAATAAAGGTGCAAGTTGGTTCTTGAGAGCGATACCATAAGGGAACCATTCAAGGGTCTCTGAAGAACCAACAATAAATGGAACGGTTCTTTGAAGAACCAGACAAAAATCCGAAACCAGAAATGTTTTGGCCCTTCACAACCGGCATTGAATAGACCTTCAGTATGGTTTTAAGCCTTATTTGCATATTTCCCAGGGTGACTTTCAATTCAATTTTTAGAGTTACCAGTACCACCCACGACTGTGTTTGCTAGTGACAGAGACATGGTTGTTGCATTCATTTGTTTCTAGTCCTGAGGTGTTCACCAGATCCTAAGTGAATGTGTTGTCATTACAATTTAATTATTTAAGACGATACAATTCATATTTCATGAGGCCTTCTTTTGAGGCGCTAGTTTCACCCTAATAGAGTGGCCTGAACCTCATGGTTTACAGGCCATATTGGCCTGCAAGTCACAATATACTTGCTTGCAAAGTGAGTTTACAAAATATTCCTATTGGAATCCAGCCAGAATGGGGATATCCAACATTTGGAATTTTTATTTACCTGAAACCTGCATTCAGAATTACTGCGGGGGTTGGAAAGACTAAGATATGAGAGTACGTACCTTAAACATCTAAACTGAAACAACAATTTCAGGAACGGGTGCAATATGAGAGGTTACTGATTCAAATCAGTAACCTCTCAGTTACTGGCCCAATGCCTTTAACTGCTAGGCTACCTGCTAGTATTCATAAAATAGAAATGGGCATGTATCTACTATTAGTTCTATGCTAAGCATAGCAATGACACCAAGAGATACTGAATGGCACTCAAGGAACTTCATTTATCTGTGTATGAAAGCCGTCATCAACCTACGGTAAAGACTTCATCCTGTTCTCCTGCATGTATTCCTGTCTGGCCTCAGTGATAGGGTCATGGAAATTGAACTGATATGAAAATCGTCAAGGGCAGTTTTTCAGTGAGCAGCTCTCAGGCTTTGAAGCTAGTTTATTAAAGCGATGCCCTGAGGCCAATGCTTGCTCATTAAAGGTAAGGGATATTAATGTTTAATACTTAACAGGCCTCGTCAGTAAGAAGTTATTTTGATGCAGATTTGGTATGCAACAGAAAATGCCCCATTTGTCTGATGTTGGCCCAAAGAAAGGGACGTTTGGGGTTAATTTGGCTATCCACAAGCTGGGGAAAAGATCCAATCTGATTCTCACCTTCTGCTTATTAACCAATGACTTTGATGCCCTTGATGCTTTCTTTAAAATGTACAATTTAATACCAAATGATTATACAGCAGTCCTTCCTTTGAACCAATACAGGCTTTACCGTTTGAAGACTTATTTTGAGCTACAGTAGTTGTTGCAAATACCATTAATAGTTTGTAATGCAAAATCTTTTGATGCTTTGTGTTCAGAACCTGACAATACAAATCAAATTCTACTCGTCACATGCTTCATAAACAACAGGTGTGGAATAACAGTAAAATGTTTACTTAGGGACCCTTACCAACAATGCAGAGAGAAAGAAAATAGAGAAATAAATCGGAAAGTAAAAAACGGAATAATAAAAGTAATAATAAATACACGTGGTCTTCCTGTCTGGGTTGGCGGACTACCTGTCATGATGACTCCTTGCTGTCCCCAGTCCACCTGTCCGTGCTGCTGCTCCAGTTTCAACTGTTCTGCCTGCGGCTATGGAACCCTGACCTGTTCACCGGACGTGCTACCTGTCCCAGGCCTGCTGTTTTCAACTCTCTAGAGACAGCAGGAGTGGTAGAGATACTCTCAATGATCGGCTATGAAAAGCCAACTGGCATTTACTCTTGAGGTGCTGACTTGTTGCACCTTCGACAACTACTGTGATTATTATTATTTGACCATGCTGGTCATTTATGAACATTTGAACATCTTGGCCATGTTCTGTTTTCATCTCCACCTGGCACAGCCAGAAGAGGACTGGCCACCCCTCATAGCCTGGTTTCTCTCTAGGTTTCTTCCTAGGTTTTGGCCTTTCTAGGGAGTTTTTCCTAGCCACCGTGCTTCTACACCTGCATTACTTGCTGTTTGGGGTTTTAGGCTGGATTTCTGTACAGCACTTTGAGATATCAGCTGATGTAAGAAGGGCTATATAAATACATTTGATTTGATTTGATTTGACAATGAGTAGTGATAACTTGGCTATACAAGGGGTAGCAGCACCGAATCGATGTGCAGGGGTACAAGGTAATTGAGGTAGATATGTACATATAACTAGGAATAAAGTGACAGATAATAAACAGTAGCAGCAGCGTTGAGTCAAAAAAGTTTGTGTAAAAAGGGTAAATGCAGATAGTTTAATAGTTAACCAAATAGCTACCCAGACAAACTATTTAGCATTATTTTGGCTTGGGGGTAGAAGCTGTTCAGGGTCCTGTTGGTTCCGCTTCCTGTGAGGTATCAGACTGAACAGTCTATGACTTGGGTGGCAGGAGTACGTTTTCAGGGCCTTCCTCTGACACCGCCTGGTATAGAAGCTTGGCCGTATACACTACCTTCTGTAGTGCCTTTTGGTCCGTTGATAAGCAGTTGCCATACCAAGCAGCGATGCAGCCAGTCAAGATGCTCTCAATGGTGCAGCTCTGGAACCTGTTGAGGATCTGAGGGCCCATACCAAATCTTTTTAGCCTCCTTAGGTGGAAGAGACGTTGTCGTGCCCTCTTCACGACTGTGTTGGTGTGTGTGGACCATGATAGATCCTTACTGAAGTGGA
Source organism: Salmo trutta (assembly GCF_901001165.1). NCBI lineage: Eukaryota > Metazoa > Chordata > Actinopteri > Salmoniformes > Salmonidae > Salmo > Salmo trutta. The sequence continues at coordinate 43,824,511 of NC_042978.1, read as the reverse complement.
CACAGAGGAACTTGAAGCTCTTGACCCACTTCTCTTCAGCCCCGTCGATGTGAGTGGGGGCGTGTTCGGCCCTCCATTTCCTGTTGTCCACAATCAGCTTCTTTGTCTTAATGAAGTTGAGGGAGAGGTTGTTGTCCTGGCACCACACTGCAAGGTCTCTGATCTCCTCCCTAAAGGCCATCTCATCTTTGGCGGTGATCAGGCCTAACCCCGTTGTGTCGTCGGCAAATCTAATAATGGTGTTGGAGTGATGCACGGCCACGCAGTCGTGGGTGAACAGGGAGTACAGGAGGGGACTAAGCACGCACCTCTGAAGGACCCTGTGTTGTTGCCTACCCTCTAGGGGCATCCTGTCAGGAAGTCCAGGATCAAGTTGCAGAGCGAGGTGTTCAGTCCTAGGGTCCTTAGCTTAGTCATGAGATTGTAGTTAATGAACAGCATTATCACATAAATGTTCCTTTTGTCCAAGTGGGAAAGGGCAGTCTGGAGTGAATAGAGATTGTGTCATCTATGGATCTGTTAGGGTGGTGTGTGAATTGGAGTGGGTGCAGGCTGTCCGGGATGATGATGTTGATGTGAGCCATGACCAGCCTTTCAAAGCATTTCATGGCTACAGATGTGAGTGCTATGGGGCGATAGTCATTTAGACAAGTTATCTTGGTGTTCTTGGGCACAGGAACTATGGTGGTCTGCTTAAAACATGTAGGTATTACGGACTAGATTAGGGAGAGGTTGAAAATGTCAGTGAAGACACTTGCCAGTTGGTCAGTGCATGCTCTGAGTGCCCATGCTGGTAATCCCTCGGGCCCTGCGGCCTTGTGAATGTTAACCTTACATTGGCTACGGAGTGGGTGATCACACAGTCGTCTGGAACAGCTGGTGCTCTCAATGCATGTTTCAGTGTTGCTTGCCTTGAAGCGAGCACAGAAGGCATTTAGCTTGTCTGTTAGGTTTGGTCACTGGGCAGCTTGTGACTGGGTTTCCCTTTGTAATCCATGATCATTTGCAACCCCTACCACATCCGACGAGCATCAGAGCCGGTGTAGTAGGATTTTATCGTAGTCCTGTATTGTTGCTTTGCATGTTTGATGGTTTGTCAGAGGGCGTAACAGGATTTCTTATAAACGCCCTGGTTTTGTATTTGTATTTATATACAAATATATATATATATTGCTCAAAAAAATAAAGGGAAAACTTAAACAACACTTCCTAGATCTGAATGAAAGAAAAAATCTTATTAAATACTTTTTTCTTTACATAGTTGAATGTGCTGACAACAAAATCACACAGAAATAATCAATGGAAATCCAATTTATCAACCCATGGAGGTCTGGATTTGGAGTCACACTCAAAATTAAAGTGGAAAACCACACTACAGGCTGATCCAACTTTGATGTAATGTCCTTAAAACAAGTCAAAATGAGGCGCAGTAGTGTGTGTGGCCTCCACGTGCCTGTATGACCTCCCTACAACGCCTGGGCATGCTCCTGATGAGGTGGTGGATGGTCTCCTAAGAGATCTCCTCCCAGACCTGGACTAAAGCATCCTCCAACTCCTGGACAGTCTGTGGTGCAGCGTGGCGTTGGTGGATGGAGCGAGACATGATGTCCCAGATGTGCTCAATTGGATTCTGGTCTGGGGAACGGGCGGGCCAGTCCATAGCATCAATGCCTTCCTCTTGCAGGAACTGCTGACACACTCCAGCCACATGAGGTCTAGCATTGTCTTGCATTAGGAGGAACCCAGGGCCAACCGCACCAGCATATGGTCTCACAAGGGGTCTGAGGATCTCATCTCGGTACCTAATGGCAGTCAGGCTACCTCTGGCGAGCACATGGAGGGCTGTGCGGCCCCCCAAAGAAATGCCATCCCACACCATGACTGACCCACCGCCAAACCGGTCATGCTGGAGGATGTTGCAGGCAGCAGAACGTTCTCCACTGCGTCTCCAGACTCTGTCACGTCTGTCACGGGCTCAGTGTGAACCTGCTTTCATCTGTGAAGAGCACAGGGCGCCAGTGGTGAATTTGCCAATCTTGGTGTTCTCTGGCAAATGCCAAACGTCCTGCACGGTGTTGGGCTGTAAGCACAACCCCCACCTGTGGACGTCGGGCCCTCATACCACCCTCATGGAGTCTGTTTCTGACCGTTTGAGCAGACACATGCACATTTATGGCCTGCTGGAGGTCATTTTGCAGGGCTCTGGCAGTGCTTCTCCTGCTCCTCCTTGCACAAAGGCGGAGGTAGCGGTCCTGCTGCTGGGTTGTTGCCCTCCCACGGCCTCCTCCACATCTCCTGATGTACTGGCCTGTCTCCTGGTAGCGCCTCCATGCTCTGGACACTACGCTGACAGACACAGCAAACCTTCTTGCCACAGCTCACATTGATGTGCCATCCTGGATGAGCTGCACTACCTGAGCCACTTGTGTGGGTTGTAGACTCCGTCTCATGCTACCACTAGAGTGAAAGCACCGCCAGCATTCAAAAGTGACCAAAACATCAGCCAGGAAGCATAGGAACTGAGAAGTGGTCTGTGGTCCCCACCTGCAGAACCACTCCTTTATTGGGGGTGTCTTGCTAATTGCCTATAATTTCCACCTGTTGTCTATTCCATTTGCACAACAGCATGTGAAATTTATTGTCAATCAGTGTTGCTTCCTAAGTGGACAATTTCATTTCACAGAAGTGTGATTGACTTGGAGTTACATTGTGTTGTTTAAGTGTTCCCTTTATTTTTTTGAGCAGTGTATATTTGTATTTGTATTTAAGGATCCCCATGACCTGCTGCCAAGGCACCAGCTACTCTTCCTGGTGTCCAGCAACAGTTATATAAAGTTTAAAATATGACATGACATTACATTTTATAACACTTTTCCATTACATTTAGTGTGTGTAGAGTGCGTGTCTCATCATCTGCATGTGTGTCTGTGCCTGTGTATGTGTCTCTTCACAGTCCCCGCTGTGAAGAGGGGACTGTGAAGGCATATTTTTTATCTGTTTTAAAGCTGTTTCTACTGCTTGAATCAGTTACCTGATGTGGAATATAGTTCCATGTAGTCATGGCTCTATGTAGTACTGTGCGCCTCCCAAAGTCTGTTCTTGACTTAGGGATTGTGAAGAGACCTTAGGTGGTATGCCTTCTGGGGTATGCATGGGTGTCCCAGCTTGGTGCATTCAACACATCAATACTTCTCACAAAAACAAGTAGTGATGAAGTCAATCTCTCCTCCTCTTTGCGCCATGAGAGATTGACATGCATATTATTAATGTTAGCTCTCCGTGTACATTTAAGGGCCAGCCGTGCTGCCTGTTCTGAACCAATTGTAATTTTCTGAGGTCCCTTTTTGTGGCACCTGACCACACAACTGAATAGTAGTCCAGGTGTGACAAAACTATAGCCTGTATGACTTGCCTTGTTGATAGTGTTCTTAAAAAGGCATAGCAGCGCTTTATTATGGACAGACTTCTCCCCATCTTAGCTACTGTTGTATCAACATGCCTTGACCATGACAGTTTACAATCCAGGGTTACTCCAAGCAGTTTAGTCACCTCATCTTGCTCTATTTCCACATTATTTATTACAATATTTAGTTGAGATTTTGGGTTTAATGAATGATTTGTCCCAAATACAATGCTTTTAGTTATTGACATTTTTAGGACTAGCTTATTTCTTGCCACCCATTATGAAACTAACTGCAGCCCTTTGTTAAGTGTTGCAGGGATTTCACTCGCTGTAGTAGCTGATGTGTACAGTGTTGAGTCATCCACATACATAGACACACTGGCTTTACTGAAGGCCAGTGGCATGTCATTAGTGTCCTGCTCCTTGAAAGCGTCAGTTCTAGCCCCTCGCTTGGTGCAGATGTTGCCTGTAATCCATGTCTGATTGGGATATGTAGGGACGGTCACTGTGGGGACTACGTCATTGATGCACTTATTAATGAAGCTGGTGACTAATGTGGTTAACTCCTCAATGCCGTCAGATGAGTCCCGAAATATATTCCAGTCTGTGCTCGCGAAACAGTCCTGCAGCTAAGCATCCGTTTCAGTAGACCATTTCCGTACTGAGCGCGTCACTGGTACTTCCAGTTTCAGTTTTTGCTCATAAAAAGGAATCAGGAGGATAGAGTTATGGTCAGATTTGCCAAATGGAGGGCAAGTCAGTTAAGAACAAATTCTTATTTACAATGATGGCCTACCCCGGCCAAAACTGGACGACGCTAGGCCAGTTGCGCGCCGCCCTGTGGGACGTATGCAACTCTGTGTGTGGAGTAAAGGTGATCTAGAAATGTTTTTCCTCTAGTTGCACAGGTGACATGCTGGTAGAAATTAGGTAAAACAGATTTCAATTTTCCTGCATTAAAATCACCGGCCATTAGGAGTGCCGCCCCTGGATGAGCATAGTTCTTGGTTGCTTTTCTGTTTATATTACAGTTCTTCAGGTCCCGTTGATAGGATACTCTTGAACGGAGCTCGTCCAGTTTATTCTCCAGTGATTGTACGTTTGCCAATAGAACAGAGGGTAGAGGCGGTTTATTTCCTTGCCAACGCAGTTTCATCAGGGTGCCCGCACGCCTCTATATTGCTGTCTCTTTCTCTTCAAACAGTCATCTGCAATTTACTGGAAATAACCTTCAATTGAATAGCTAAGGCTAAGGGAGATCTGATGTATTAATGTAGGCCACAAGGTGCTTGTAGACGGCAGGTCCAGAAATATTATATTTATTTTTTGTGTCCGACATTATTACAGGAATGAAAAGCATAACTTTGGCAGACAGCATGGAAACAGGAAGGTTATGCAGAGGTTTGCTAAAAAAAAATCATCTCGGAGAGACAATTTAAAAAGCTTTTGCTGTAACTAATCCACGAAATAAGAAAAATTCAGACAATCTCAAACCTGAAAGGTTTGTGTGTGTGCGTGTGTGCGTGTGTGTGTGCATGTGTGAGCAGACACTCAAGTCATTTGCATGGCGTAATGCATTAAAACAATGTTCAGTGTGCCGTAGGCATCGCTGCAAACAAGTGGATTTCTGTGCCACTGATATGATAGTTCATATATTCTCCCTGTACAACATCCAGAGGTATGAAGCTAGATAATCTTACATTTACTATTCACCCTAAACCCACTATGCCACCGTGACACTTCTCACTGTAATGCTTAGTGGGGGCATGCTGTTCTTCAGGTAAATGAAGAGAGATACTCTGTTATATTCCGCTGCACATCACAGTGGTGAAGATGCCCTTGAAGTATCTGATGGACACACTTTTTGAGTAGCGTCTGTTTGCTCTCCACAGACAACCCACCATATTCTCGGGGTGGTAATTCTGGAAATAAATGCAATTCATTCATCTCACGCAGGAGTTTACTAAATATTCAACGGGTCCTGGTAATTATCCCTGCTTTGCTGAGAATTCTAATTCACAAGCCGCCATTAGCCCCTTCCAACACTAGAGCGAAACAAAAACAAGGATCCGACAGCGCAACGTACATCTGTACATCTCCGGAGAGGAGAAAGCAGCTGTTAATTACTAATGAAGGACACATAAGGGATTTCAAACTGAAGGTCGATTGAATTAAATTAACGAGTTACAAAAACATGACCAGAAATTTTTTTGAAAAAAGTCAAATGAGCACTTGTTATATTAACTCGCAATGAGCTGGATATAATGAACATAACATTTTTGATTTAATTAAGATAAAGTTAAATGGGTCTCTACTCCCTGTGAAAGACAGAGGGCAATGTAAGGACATGTTTCGTACAAAGTAACTTTGAAAATAAGCCTATGTTTCTGTACTCACACGAGACGGAAGTAATTTATTTTAATTGGCAAAATTTCTTTATTTACATGATAACCTACTGCATGTAGATACAGTGAGGGAAAAAAGTATTTAATCCCCTGCTGATTTTGGTAGGTTTATTTGAACAGTGAGAGACAGAATAACAACAACAAAAATCCAGAAAAACGCATGTCAAAAATGTTATAAAATGATTTGCATTTTAATGAGGGAAATAAGTATTTCAATTCCCGATATTAATTTTGAACAGTTCAGTGTCTAATACTTATAGCCCATACTTAACAATTGTGGAAAAGCAAAGTAATAAGCCTATACTGCTAATGTGGAGATTTGTCACCCTGTGCTGGAAATGACATGTCTAACATCCTGACAAAATGAATACACTGATAAACTCTCAGCTCTGAAGTGTCTTAGCCGGTGTGAATCGAAAGCAAAGTAGATCAGTGATTCTACAGAAACACTCCTAATCTCAACAATTAGGTGACTATAAAAATAACAGGCCTCTGCATAACATATCACATGGCTACCCCTACCCCGGCCAACAGCTCTGCACCCCCCCGCAGCAACCTGCAAAAGCCCCCCCCCCCACTTCTCCTTCACCCAAATCCAGATAGCTGATTTTCTGAAAGAGCTGCAAAATCTGGACCCCTACAAATCAGCTGGGCGAGACAATCTGGACCCTCTTTTTCTAAAATTATCCACCGCAATTGTTGCAACACCTATTACTAGCCTGTTCAACCTCTCTTTCGTATCGTCTGAGATCTCTAAAGATTGGAAAGCTGTTGCGGTCATCACCCTCTTCAAAGGGGGAAACAGTCTAGACCCAAACTGCTACAGACCTATATCCATCCTGCCCTGCCTTTCTAAATTCTTCGAAAGCCAAGTTAACAAACAGATCACCGACCATTTTGAATCCCACCGTACCTTCTTCGCTATGCAATCTGGTTTCCGATCTGGTCATGGGTGCACCTCAGCCACGCTCAAGGTCCTAAACGATATCATAACTGCCATTGATAAAAGACAGTAGTGTGCAGCCATATTCATCGACCTGGCCAAGGCTTCGACTCTGTCAATCACAGCATTCTTATCGGCAGACTCAATAGCATTGGTTTCTCAAATGACTGCCTTGCCTGGTTCACCAACTACTTCTCAGATAGAGTTCAGTGTGTCAAATTAGAGGGCCTGTTGTCCGGACCTCTGGCAGTCTCTATGGGGGTGCCACAGGCTTCAATTCTCGGGCCAACTATTTTCTCTGTATATATCAATGATGTTGCTCTTGCTGCTGGTGATTCTCTGATCCACCTCTACGCAGACGACACCATTCTGAATACTTCTGGCCCTTCTTTGGACACTGTGTTAACAAACCTCCAAACGAGCTTCAGTGCCATACAACACTCCTTTTGTGGCCTCTAACTGCTCTTAAATGCTAGTAAAACTAAATGCATGCTCTTCAACCAATTGCTGCCCACACCCGCCTGCCCGACTAGCATCACTACTCTGGACGGTTCTGACTTAGAATATGTGGACAACTACAAATACCTAGGTGTCTGGTTAGACTGTAAACTCTCCTTCCAGACTCACATTAAGCATCTCCAATCCAAAATGAAATCTAGAATCGGCTTCCTATTTCGCAACAAAGTCTCCTTCACTCATGCTGTCAAACATACCCTCGTCAAACTGACTATCCTACCGATCCTTGACTTCGGCGATGTCATTTACAAAATAGCCTGCAACACTCTACTCAGCAAATTGGATGTAGTCTATCACAGTGCCATCCGTTTTGAAACTAAAGCCCCATTTAATACCCACGACTGTGACCTGTATTCTCTCGTTGGCTGGCCCTCGCTACATATCCGTTACCAAACCCACTGGCCCCAGGTCATCTATAAGTCTTTGCTAGGTAAAGCCCAGCCTTATCTCCGCTCACTGGTCACCATAGCAACACCCACCGCCAAACCGGTCATGCTGGAGGATGTTGCAGGCAGCAGGACGTTCTCCACGGCGTCTCCAGACTCTGTCACGTCTGTCACGTGCTCAGTGTGAACCTGCTTTCATCTGTGAAGAGCACAGGGCGCCAGTGGCGAATTTGCCAATCTTGCTGTTCTCTGGCAAAGGCCAAACGTCCTGCACAGTGTTGGGCTGTAAGCACAACCCCCACCTGTGGACGTTGGGCCCTCATACCATCCTCATGGAGTCTGTTTCTGACCGTTTGAGCAGACACATGCACATTTGTGGCCTGCTGGAGGTCATTTTGCAGGGCTCTGGCAGTGCTTCTCCTGCTCCTCCTTGCACAAAGGCGGAGGTAGCGGTCCTGCTGCTGGGTTGTTGCCTTCCTACGGCCTCCTCCACGTCTCCTGATGTACTGGCCTGTCTCCTGGTAGCGCCTCCATGCTCTGGACACTACGCTGACAGACACAGCAAACCTTCTTGCCACAGCTCACATTGATGTGCCATCCTGGATGAGCTGCACTACCTGAGCCACTTGTGTGGGTTGTAGACTCCGTCTCATGCTACCACTAGAGTGAAAGCACCGCCAGCATTCAAAAGTGACCAAAACATCAGCCAGGAAGCATAGGAACTGAGAAGTGGTCTGTGGTCCCCACCTGCAGAACCACTCCTTTATTGGGGGTGTCTTGCTAATTGCCTATAATTTCCACCTGTTGTCTATTCCATTTGCACAACAGCATGTGAAATTTATTGTCAATCAGTGTTGCTTCCTAAGTGGACAGTTTGATTTCACAGAAGTGTGATTGACTGGAGTTACATTGTGTTGTTTAAGTGTTCCCCTTATTTTTTTGAGCAGTGTATATATATCTCACCACCTGTCGATGCGTATATTTTTATATTTTTATATTTAATCTTTATTTAACTCGGCAAGTCATTTTAGAACAAATTCTTATTTACAATGGCGGCCTACCCCGGCCAAACTCGGAACGCCGTCCTATGAGACTCGCAATCATGGCCGGACGTGATTCAGCCTGGATTCAAACCAGGGAATGTAGTGTCTCTGCGATGCAGTGTCTTAGACCGCTGCACTACTCGGGAGCCTTAATATAAAAATGTAAAAGCTTTAATAAAATGACAACAATGTTGTGAGGCTATATAGTGTTTGTTTACATTTACTTTGTTTACGAACATTGGAGTTAAACAAGCTTATATTTTGGGTTCTGATGGAGTTCGACCGTTGAACTAAGCTGATGAGGCATTTATAAATTATAATCTTCAAGAATCAATGGATTCATATCATTAATTTAAAACATATGATTCATGGGTTGATTGGTGTATAAAGCATATGTCTCCTTATTTATTATTAATTCATATCAAAACCTGTTGTTGTAAGATTATACAGTCCATCGTGTCATGGTGATTCTATTATTGTTTTGACTTCCACCTACAGTACCATCTCCACCCCTTCGAATCTATTTCACCTTCTGACCTACCTCCCCCTCTAACCTACCTCCTCTTCTAATCTACCTCCCCCTCTAACCTACCTCCTCTTCTAATCTACCTCCCCCTCTAACCTACCTTCTCTTCTAACCTACCTCCCCCTCTAACCTACCTCCTCTTCCTATCTACCTCCCTTCCAATCTACCTCCCTTCCAATCTACCTCCCCCTCTAACCTACCTCCTCTTCTAATCTTCCTCCCACTCTAACCTACCTCCTCTTCTAATCTACCTCCCCCTCTAACCTACCTCCTCTTCCTATCTACCTCCCTTCCAATCTACCTCCCTTCCAGTCTACCTCCCCCTCTAACCTACCTTCTCTTCTAATCTACCTCCCCCTCTAACCTACCTCCTCTTCCTATCTACCTCCCTTCCAATCTACCTCCCTTCCAATCTACCTCCCCCTCTAACCTACCTCCTCTTCTAATCTACCTCCCCCTCTAACCTACCTCCTCTTCTAATCTACCTCCCCCTCTAACCTACCTCCTCTTCGAATCTACCTCCCCCTCTAACCTACCTCCTCTTCTAATCTACCTCCCCCTCTAACCTACCTCCTCTTCTAATCTACCTCCCCCTCTAACCTACCTCCTCTTCTAATCTACCTCCCTTCCAATCTACCTCCCCCTCTAACCTACCTCCTCTTCCAATCTACCTCCTCTTCCAATCTACCTCCCTTCCAATCTACCTCCCCCTCTAACCTACCTCCTCTTCTAATCTACCTCCCCTCTAGCCTACCTCCTCTTCCTATCTACCTCCCTTCCAATCTACCTCCCCCTCTAACCTACCTCCTCTTCCTATCTACCTCCTCTTCTAATCTACCTCCCCCTCTAACCTACCTCCTCTTCTAATCTACCTCCCCCTCTAACCTACCTCCTCTTCCTATCTACCTCCCTTCCAATCTATCTCCCCCTCTAACCTACCTCCTCTTCTAATCTACCTCCCCCTCTAACCTACCTCCTCTTCTAATCTACCTCCCCCTCTAATCTACCTCCCCCTCTAACCTACCTCCCCTTTCTATCTACATCCCTTCTAATCTACTTTGCCTTCTAACCTACCTCCTCTTTCTATCTACCTCCCTTCTAACCTACCTCCCCTTCTAATCTACCTCCCCTTCTAATCTACCTCCCCTTCTAATCTACCTCCCCTTCTAATCTACCTCCCTTCTAATCTACCTCCCTTCTAATCTACCTCCCTTCTAATCTACCTCACCATCTAATCTGCCTCTCCCACCTCTGATATGCGTCTCCCTCCAACAAGAAAGTTAGGGTTAATGACTTGCTACCAACATTATCATTACAACATTATCATTACAAGCATAACACCCCCCCTCAGGGATTGAAATGTCCTCCAGATTAGATATCGTCTTGAACCCCAAGTCTGTAACAATAAGAGGTCTTCACTGCGTCAAATTAAACCTCTGGAGACAAGCAACGCCTTCTTTTTATTGCATTTGTGTTATTTCAAGTCGCTAGTGACCACATGATGTTCCTAGTGACCACTACCCTAGTGACCACATCTAATCTACCTCCTCTTCTAATCTACCACATGATGTCCCTAGTGACTACTACCCTAGTGACCACTTCTAATCTACCTCCCCTTCTAATCTACCACATGATGTCCCTGGTGACCACACGATGTCCCTAGTGACTACAACCCTAGTGACCACATGATGCCCCTAGTGACCACTACCCCAGTGGCCACATGATGTCCCTAGTGACCACTACCCTAGTAACCACATGATGTCCCTAGCAACCACATGATGTCCCTAGCAACCACATGATGTCCCTAGCAACCGCATGATGTCGCTAGTGACCACATAATGTCCCTAGTGACCACATAATGTCCCTAGTGACCACATAATGTCCCTAGTGACCACATAATGTCCCTAGTGACCACATGTCCCTAGTGACCACATGATGTCCCTAGAGACCACTACCTTAGTGACCACATGATGTCCCTTATAACCACATGATGTCCCTAGTAACAACATGATTGCCCTAGTGACCACATGACATCCCTAAAGACCACTACCCTAGTGACCACATGATGTCCCTAGTAACCACATGATGTCCCTAGTGACCACTACCCTAGTGAGCACATGAAGTCAGAACATTATGTTTTTGCTTTTCTATAGTGAATTAGCCTTGCAGAGCACAGCAGGAGTACTTTGCGATATTATACAAACCTGATGAGGACTGGAGAGTGCTAAATTCCTGTCTGATCCCCCTAGGTCTCACCTGTGAAGCGCTAATACCGGATCTAGCCTCGTTAGCTTAGCACCTTTATGTACCTTTCAGGTGCTGAATGGGAGATAAATATGGTGGAAAGACAGCAATGTACATGCAGATCAGAGATGGGCTGCGTGATACATGCCAACTGATGGTGAATGGGCTGGATGGTTCCTAGATGGTTCCTTATGTGAATCTGACCTGACCAGGAAAAACTCTGGGCCCATGTCTTAGTCAAACTCAGAGACACATCAGGGACATATTCAGGGACACATCAGAGCACCTCATACATCATGAATAGGGCCCTGTGTTTTGGACTACACTATATATACTAAAGTATGTGGACACCCCTTCAAATTAGTGGATTCGGCTATTTCAGTTACACCTGTTGCTGACAGGTGTATAAAATAAAGCACACAGCCATGCACTCTCCATAGACAATCATTGGCAGTAGAATGACGTTACTGAAGAGCTCAGTGACTTTCAACGTGGCACCGTCATAGGATGCCACCTTTCCAACAAGTCAGTTCATCAAATTTCTGCCCTGCTAGAGCGACCCCGGTCAACTGTAAGTACTGTTATTGTGAAGTGGAAATGTCTAGGAGCAACAACGGCTCAGCCACAAAGTGGTAAGCCACACAAGCTCACAGAAAGGGAAAGCCGAGTGCTGAAGTGTGTAGCATGTAAAAATTGTCTGTCCTCGGTTGCAACACTCACTACCCAGTTCCAAACTGCCTCTGTAAGCAACGTCAGCACAAGAACTGTTGGTCGGGAGCTTCATGAAATGGGTTTCCTTGGCCAAGCAGCCACACACAAGCCTAAGATCACCATGTACAATGCCAAGCGTCGGCTGGAGTGGTGTAAAGCTCGCCGCCATTGGACTCTGGGGCAGTGAAAACGCATTCCCAGGAGTGATGAATCACGCTTCACCATCTGGCTGTGCAATGGACGAACCAGACTATATGCACATGCCAGGAGAACGCTACCTGCCCGAATGCGTAGTGACAACTGTAAAGTTTGGTGGAGGACGAATAATGGTCTGGGGCTGTTTTTCATGGTTCGGGCTAAGCCCCTTTCTCCCAGTCAAGGGAAATCTTAATGCTACAGCATACAATGACATTCTAGATGATTCTGTACTTCCAACTTTGTGGCAACAGTTTGGGGATGGCCTTTTCCTGTTTCAGCATGCAATGCCCCCATGCACAAAGTGAGGTCCATACAGAAATGGTTTGTCGAGATTGGTGTGGAAGAACTTGACTGGCCAGGACCTCAACCCCATTGAACACCTTTGGGATGAATTGAAACGTCGACTGCAAGCCAGGCCTATTCACCCAACATCAGTGCCCGACCTCCATAATGCTCTTGTGGCTGAATGGAAGCAAGTTCCCGCAGCAATGTTCCAACATCTAGTGGAAAACCTGGGCAGAAGAGTAGAGTTGTTATAGCAGGAAAGGGGGGACCAACTCCATATTATTGCCCATAATTTTGGAATGAGATGTTCAATGAGCAGGTGTCTACATACTTCTGGTCATGTGGTAAATCATGTCACATCACCTATATTTTAACATTTATTTTAAGTAATTTCAAGGAAATGAGAGTTACACCTAAAATGAAAGCAATTGTCTGAGGATGGTGCTGGAGGATGGTGCTGGAGGTGGAGGCTGGGAATTGGTGGTGGGGCTTGGTGCTGGGGTATGTGGCTGGACCATGTGACATAAAAAGAAAAGGGGACAGTTTGATGAAAAAGCTTTAAATAAAGGTTCAAATCCAGGTCATGTGACATTGTCCAAAACACAGGGCCCTATTCAAGGGGGAAAGGTGAACCACATGGTACTTGTTTTATCTCAGATACACAGTTGTTGTTTTCTATAGCTTAAGACACAACTAGTTTCTTGACAGCATGGGGTTATCCAAGGCTCACCACTCTATTCAGGAACTCAAGTGTTTCAAGGATTTACCAAAGGAACACATGTTTTCCCAATAAATGCACTTTCATTTTGCTAATTTCCTGGAGCTTACTTTCTTTCAAATAACGTCTGACTCATATTCCCCAGCATTGTTTTGGTTAGTTTCATGTAGGATTGTATAATTCAATGTAGCTGTAAATTCTTTCATCCCCAGAGGGAAAAAGAACAGGCTAATTAGAATCACAGATAAAGCACAGAAAGAGGGCTTTGGAGATAAAAGGCCTGCAGAAAGAAATGTAATTACCTCACAATGAGAAAACAACAACGACAACAACAACAACACTAATCCCAAAAACCAGCTGATAATGCCCTGGTTTGGTAATTTTTTTAATGTATTTTTATTTAACCTTTATTTAACTAGGAAAGTCAGTTATTAAGAACAAATTCATATTTACAATGACGGCCCACCCCGGCCAAACACTAACGCAGACGACGCTGGGCCAATTGTTCGCCGCCCTATGGGACTCCCAATCACGGCTGGTTGTGATACAGCCTGGAATCGAACCAGGGTCTGTAGTGACACCTCTAGCACTGAGATGCAGTGGCTTAGACGGATATCATATGGTGAATGCACCAATTTGTAAGTCGCTCTGGATAAGAGCGTCTGCTAAATGACGTAAATGTAAATGTTAGACCGCCCACACAATGTTTTCTATAGGCAAGAGAGATATAAAGCACAGCATGTCATGGTTTGAAGGAAAAAAACAAAGGCTATCGAATTATGTTTTCTTGAACGGTTTGAAAGTTGGACCAGGATGAAATCATGAAAACTAGCATTGAAAAGATAAATTACAAACATCAACCAGTGCTGACATTTGCGTCACAACATGGATATAATATGTCTAATTTAAGAAAAATTATAAATAAATAAAATACTCTCTTTTTTATCTGACTTCGTCATTTATGTTTCAGAAATGACGTGTGTGACCAAATCAAATCAAATCAAATGTTATTGGTCCTAGCTACATTTCTTCAGCCTCCTGAGGTTGTGTTGCGCCTTCATCACTACACAGTCTGTGTGTACGCCGAGGAACTTGACATTTTTTACTTTCTCCACTGCGGCCCCGTCGATGTGGATGGGGGCGTGCTCTCTCTGTTGTCTCCGGAAGTCCACGATCAGCTTCTTTGATTTGTTGATGTTAAAGGAAAGGTTATTTTTCTGGTACCACTCCGCCAGGTCCTTCACCTCCTCACTGTAGGCTGTCTTGTCGCTGTTGGTAATCAGGCCTACCAGTGTTGTGTCGTCTACAAACTTGATTATTGAGTTGGACGTGTGCAACAGAACCCCGGTGGCAAATATCAACATTTTTTTTCGAGGATCTGCTCATTAAATTTCACCTCGGATGTGTGTCCGTAAGGCGGTTTAAGTATGTGATGTTTCCTCCTATTTATAATGACTGAGTCAAAGGCAGGTTAGCTTTTTACCTCATGAATCTTGTTCTGGAGGCAGCTCTGCAGAGCGGTCACTAGCTAGCACAGCCACAAAGTCTTACGATCAGATTTTCAACCTAACCCTAACCCTAACCTTAACCCTAATCCTAACCACACAGCTAACCATAATTCCTAACCCAAATCTTAAATTAAGATCAAAAAGCAAAAAAAATGTCATACATTTTTACAACATAGACAGTTTTAACTTTTCAGCTGGCCTACCTAAGGACAAGACCCATGACAATGAATGCCAACCAGCTAGAAAACGCTGCATTACTCACTCATGCTGCATCAGGCTTTACTGTTTGAAGAAGGACAATAACTAAAGTTTACAATACTCTAATAAACACCAAGAATACTTTACAAAACATTAGGTTCATAATTTCTCCCCATTGTCAGGGTAAAGTGTGCATACAGTATGTGTTACACTATCATGTTACGAATTACAAATCTCACCTTTTGGTATGAGACTCGATATTTAGCTCAGGTGCATCCTGTTTCCATTGATCATCCTTGAGATGTTTCTACAACTTGATTGGAGTCCACCTGTGGTAAATTAAATTGATTGGACATGATTTGGACAGGCACACACCAGTCTATAAGGTCCCACCAAGCCATGAGGTCAAAGGAATTGTCCGTGGAGATCCGAGGCAGGATTGTGTCGAGGCGCAGATCTGGGGAAGATTTTTATGCAGCATTGAAGGTGCCCAAGAACACAGTGGCCTCCATAATTCTTAAATGGAAGAAGTTTGGAACCACCAAGACTCTTCCAACAGCTGCTCGCCCGGCCAAACTGAGCAACAGGGGGAGTACGGCCTTGGTCAAGAAGGGGACAGAGCTCGAGAGTTCCTCTGTGGAGATGGGAGAAACTTCCAGAAGGACAACCATCTCTGCAGCACTCCACCAATCAGGCCTTTATGGTAGAGTGGCCAGATGGAAGCCATTCCTCCGTAAAAGGCAGCCCAACATGACAGCCCACTTGGAGTTGTCAAAAGGCACTTAAAGGACTCAGACCATGAGAAACAATATTCTCTGGTCTGATGAAACAATGATTGACCTCTTTGGCCTGAATGCCAAGCGTCACATCAGGAAGAAACTGACACCATTCCTATGGTGAAGCATGGTAGTGGCAGTATCATGCTGTGGGGAGGTCTTTCAGCAACATGGACTGGGAGACTAGTCAGGATCGAGGGAAAGATTTACAGTAAAGTATAGAGAGATCCTTGATGAAAACCTGCTCCAGAGAGCTCAAGACCTCAGACTGGGGCAAAGGTTCACCTTCCAACAGGACATTGACCCTAAGCACACAGCAAAGACAACGCAGGAGTGGCTTCGGGACAAGTCCAGACGAGCTTCAATGCCATACAACTCTCCTTCCGTAGCCTCCAACTGCTCTTAAATACAAGTAAAACAAAATGCATGCTCTTCAACCGATCGCTGCCTGCACCTGCCCGCCCGTCCAGCATCACTACTCTGGACGGTTCTGACTTAGAATATGTGGACAACTACAAATACCTAGGTGTCTGGTTAGACTGTAAACTCTCCTTCCAGACTCACATCAAACATCTCCAATCCAAAGTTAAATCTAGAATTGGCTTCCTATTTCGCAACAAAGCCTCCTTCACTCATGCTGCCAAACATACCCTCGTAAAACTATCCTACCGATCCTCGACTTCGGCGATGTCATTTACAAAATAGCCTCCACTACCCTACTCAATAAACTGGATGCAGTCTATCACAGTGCCATCCGTTTTGTCACCAAAGCCCCATATACTACCCACCACTGCGACCTGTACACTCTCGTTGGCTGGCCCTCGCTTCATACTCGTCGCCAAACCCTCTGGCTCCAGGTCATCTACAAGACCCTGCTAGGTAAAGTCCCCCCTTATCTCCGCTCACTGGTCACCATAGCAGCACCCACCTGTAGCATGCGCTCCAGCAGGTATATCTCTCTGGTCACCCCCAAAGCCGATTCCTTCTTTGGCCGTCTCTCCTTCCAGTTCTCTACTGCCAATGACTGGAACGAACTACAAAAATCTCTGAAACTGGAAACACTTATCTCCCTCACTAGCTTTAAGCACCAGCTGTCAGAGCAGCTCACAGATCACTGCACCTGTACATAGCCCATCTATAATTTAGCCCAAACAACTACCTCTTCCACTACTGTATTTATTTATTTTGCTCCTTTGCACCCCATTATTTCTACTTTGCACTTTCTTCCACTACAAATCTACCATTCCAGTGTTTTACTTGCTATATTGTATTTACTTCACCACCATGGCCTTTTATGCCTTTACCTCCCTTATCACACCTCATTTGCTCACATTGTATATAGACTTATTTTTCTACTGTATTATTGACTATATGTTTGTTTTACTCCATGTGTAACCCTGTGTTGTTGTGTGTCGAACTGCTTTGCTTTATCTTGGCCAGGTCGCAAAAAAAAAAAAAAAAAGTATTTGTATGTCCTTAAGATGCCCAGCCAGAGCCCGGACTTGAACCCGATCGAACATCTCTGGAGAGACCTGAAAATAGCTTTGCAGAGACGCTCCCTAACCAACCTGACAAAGCTTAAGAGGATCTGAAGAAAAGAATGGGGGAAACTCCCCAAATACAGGTGTGCCAAGCTTGTAGCGTCATACACAAGAAGACTTGAGGCTGTAATCGCTGCCAAAGGTGCTTCAACAAAGTACTGAGTAAAGGGTCTGAATACTTATGTATATATGATATTTCTGTTTTTTATTTTAAAACTTCTTATGGATCAAATCTCGTTAGTGGGATCGATTTGACAACATCCGGTGAAATTGCAGAGCGCGAAATTCAAAAAAGTATTTGAAATATTTCACTGTCATACATTCATAAGTGTAATACACCAAATTAAAGCTTAACTTCTTGTTAATCTAGCCACCGTGTCAGATTTCAATAAGGCTTTACGGCGAAAGCAAACCATGCGATTATCTGAGGACAGCACCCCATCAAACAAACACATGACAATCATATTATAACCCGCCAGGTGTGACACAAAACTCAGAAATAACGATATAATTCATGCCTTACCTTTGAAGAGCTTCTTCTGTTGGCATTCCAATATGTCCCATAAACATCACAAATGGTCCTTTTGTTTGATTAATTCCATCGTTATATCTCCAAAATGTCCATTTATTTGGCACATTTGATTCAGAAAAACACCGGTTCCAACTCACCCAGCATGACCGCAAAATATCTAATAAGTTACCTGTTAACTTTGTCCAAACATTTCAAACAACTTTCGGTATTTTAAAACGTAAATAATCGATAAAATATAAGACGGGATAACCTGCGTTCAATACCGGACGAAAACAAAGTGAAGAACATTCCAGGTCAAATCAAAGTGGAGCGAGCTTCAGGTCACGGGCACCAAACAAAACAGTCCACTTCGCTATACACCCAGAAATGAAATGGCTACTTCTTCATTTCTCAAAAGAAAAACATCAACCAATTTCTAAAGACTGTTGACATCTAGTGGAAGCTATAGGAATGGCAAGCATATTTTTATTAAAACGAGCTTGCCATAGAAAATCAATGGAAAACAGATTGACCTCAAAAAACAATTTCCCTGGATGGATTGTGCTCGGGGTTTCGCCTGGCAAATCAGTTGTTATACTCACAGACATTTTTCAAACAGTTTCTGAAACATCAGAGTGCTTTCTATCCAAATCTACTAATAATATGCATATCCTAGCTTCTGGGCCTGAGTAGCAGGCAGTTTACTTTGGGCACGCTAAACATCCGGACGTGAAAATACCGCCCACTATCCCAGAGAGGTTAAATACATTTCCAAAACCTGTTTTTGCTGTGTCATTATGGGGTATTGTGTGTAGATTGATGACGTTTTAGAAGGCTGTAACGTAACAAAATGTGGAAAAGGTCAATGGGTCTGAATACTTTCTAAATGCAACAAATCCCTGGTAGTAACTTGCTATGGGGCAGTTTACATGGGTTATGATGACATTCCAGGAGGATATCTTCAGTCAGTGGATGATTGATAATAGTTTGTTTGAGAAATGCTGCCTCTCTAAGTACTAAGAGGTCATTAAGGATGAGCCTTTGGGCCTCGCAATTGATTCCACATTTCCAAGTGTAGAGAACATGCTACCAACAAATATCCTCAAGACATTTTAGATTGGTGCAACTATCAATCACAATTTACTGCGTAGGCATCCTAATGTCAGCACTGTCAATATGACAGTGCCTATGGATAGATTCTACATGTTTGCAGTTCTTACAACACATTGAAAACAGACAGTGTGTTTTCCATGTTATATGAATTCCTTACTGGTTGCTCCTTACATGGTTTTTGGTTTCTGCACAAAGGCAGCTGACATCAAGCTTTAAATTCATAGCCTCTATTTCTTTTTTGCAAATGTTTTTTTTCTTTTTGGGTTGATGGAAATATTTTCTGAAAGCTGTCAGAATGAATCAGGTTAGTCACCAGTGAGCTTGCCGTTTGGAGTTGCGACTCTGTTGTGATAACATATGCTGTGCAGTAGAAGCCTATCTCACCCTGATCACATGTTTTTATGGTCGCAACACACAAGATAATATATTATGTGATCGACTGAAACAGCACATAGAATGTAAAGTGAGAAATGCTGTGTGTTCAATCTAAGTTCTGTGAACCTGGGAAACAATTTGGGGTAATTTCATAGTACATCTATGCATATTTGTCAAATATTTGTATTTATTCAACCTTTATTTCATTTGGCAAGTCTGTTAAGAACAAATTATTATTTACAATGAAGGCCTACCAAAAGGCAAAAGGCCTCCTGCGGGGAAGGGGGCTGGGATTAAACATTTAAAATAAAATAAAAATATAGGACAAAACAAACATCACAATAAGAGAGACCCCACAACACTACATAAAGAGAAACCTAAGACAACAACATAGCATGGCAGCAACACGTTACAAAACCGCATGGTAGCAACACAACATGACAACAACACGGTAGCAACAGAACATGGCAGAAGCACAACATGGTAGCAGTACAAAACATGGCACAAACACTATTGAGAAGAGCGTGGGGCCTAGGATCGAGTCTTGGGGTACTCCCTTGGTGACAGGCTGAGACAGCATGTGTTCTGATTTTATACACTGCATTCTTTGAGAGAGGTACTTAGACCCCTCAGAGACACCAATACTCCTTAGCAAGCCCACAAGAATGGAATGGTCTACCGTATCAAAAGCTTTGGCCAAGTCAATAGAAATAGCAGCACAACATTGCTTAGAGTCAAGGGCAATGGTGACATCATGTAAGACCTTTAAGGTTGCAGTGACACATCCATACCCTGAGCAGAAACCAGAATGCATACCAGAGAGAAAACTATAGACATCAAGAAAGCCAGTCAGCTGATTATTGACAAGTTTTTCCAACACTATTGATAAACAGGGCAAAATAGAAATTATCTTATAACATTTAGGATCAGCTTGATCTCCCCCTTTAAATAAAGGATGCACCATGGCTGCCTTTCAAACCACAAATATTAGGAACATTTCACAAGGGACTTTATAATTGAGAAAGGAGTATCCCGTAGCCAGATAGCATTCGCTATAAATTATCATTCAATTTGGTCCCTAAAACGAGGTTCTAATCTCGTTCCTGGTACTTCATTGCACAAAAACACCAACTCATCCAATGGCATAAATCAATTGTCAACTCTAGATACTCCCATCTCAAGTAAAACCCCTTCTCGACCCCACTCCTGGACAAGCTCACTGAGGGGAGTGAGCCTCTAGGTCATACACTATCCCAGGATAAGTGCAACATCAGAGAGGACATCCAATGGTTCCAGACACTGCCATACACCTCCCCCCAATGCCAAAGGAGGGAGTGACTTGCGCACAGACATTGTGGAGACAAGTAATTGGTTCCCCATTAATCACACCATCCCTTCACATGGTTTAAGAATAGGTAAAGACACATTCACATATGAGGACGATGTTCCATCCTGTCCTCTTGCCTTTCTGATATTCTGCATAGCACCAGATATGTGAAAAACAAGCCTGACCTCTCCCCTCTCGCCTGTGGGAAGAAGTGCAACTGCCAACACCAGAGTCCAAAGAAATAGTATATCACATAAGCATATTATGCAGATAAGACATCTTAATTACTTATGTTACCCAACTAATTCTGATTCATCCACCACACAGTATCAACCACATCATCAATATTAAGGGACATGGACAGCTGTGAGGAGGAGGTTTTTATTCGTCCTTCCGGATAGTCTGAGTGCACTTATTTCTCATTTTCCTGAACGAGAGCCAGTCAGCCTGAGTATGCGTGTGCCGAGCATTTCGCCAAATGGAATTCTTGAGGTGGAGTAACTCTGTCAGATCACGGTCGAACCAGGGGCTGAACATGTATTCAATTCTCATTTTCTTCATGGGGGTGTGATTGTTAATAACTTTTTGGGGATAGGGGGCAGTATTCAGAAATTCAGAGGAATAATGTGCCCAAATTAAACTGCCTGCTTCTCGGGCCCAGAAGGTAGGATATGCATATTATTAGTAGATTTGGATAGAAAACACTCTGAAGTTTGTAAAACTGTTTGAATGATGTCTGTGAATATAACAGAACTCATATGGTAGGCAAAAACCTGAGAAAAAATCCAACCAGGAAGTGACTTGTAGTTTTTCTATCTAATCCCTATTCAAACTACAGTGTCTGTGGGGTCATTTTGCACTTCCTAAGTGCTTCCATTGGCAGTCAACAGCCTTTAGAAACTTGTTTCATACTTCTAGTGTTACTGGGCAGAGAATAGGAGCTCAGTCAATCAGTGGACTGCCTGGGACCAGTGAGTTGTTTCCTGCACAGCACGTAGGCACACCGCTCCTTCTTTGTCCTCTGTAATTTTTGTATTTTTATTTTACCAGGTAAGTTGACTGAGAACACATTCTCATTTACAGCAACAACCTGGCAAATAGTTTCAGGGGAGAGGAGGGGGATGAATGAGCCAATTGTAAGCTGGGGATGATTAGACAGCCGTGATGGTATGAGGGCCAGATTGGGAATTTAGCCAGGACACTGGAGTTAACACCCCTACTCTTACGATAAGTGCAATGGGATCTTTAATGACCTCAGAGAGTCAGGACACCTGTTTAACATCCCATCTGAAAGAAAGCACCCTACACAGTGCAGTGCAGTGCAGTGCAGTGCAGTGCAGTGCAGTGCAGTGCAGTGCAGTGCAGTGCAGTGCAGTGCAGTGCAGTGCAGTGCAGTGCAGTGCAGTGCAGTGCAGTGCAGTGCAGTGCAGTGCAGTGCAGTGCAGTGCAGTGCAGTGCAGTGTCCCCAATCACTGACTAGAGGAAAGAGTGCCTCCCACTGGCCCTCCAACACCACTTCCAGCAGCATCTGGTCTCCCATCCAGGGACTGACCAGGACCAACCCTGCTTAGCTTCAGAAGAAAGCCATGCAGGGTGGTATGCTGCTGGCATAATGAATATGCTATTGTCCGGTTGGAATATTATCAATGTTTTATGTTAAAAAGACCCTAAGGATTGATTGTAAACATCGTTTGACATGTTTCTACAAACGGTAATGGAACATTTTGACTTTTTGACTCTGGTTTTACGCTCGTGTGTTACGCCTTTGGAAAATGATCTGAACGCGCTAACAAATGGAGATATTTGGACATTTCGAACAAAAATAAAATTTATTGTGGAAGTGGGAGTCCTGGGAGTGCATTCCGATGAAGATCAGCAAAGGTAAGTGAAGATTTATAATACTATTTCTGAGTTTAGTTGACTCCAGAACTTGGCGGGTAACTGTATAGCTTGCTTTGATGGCTGAGCTCTGTACTCAGAATATTGAATAATGTGCTTTCGCCGTAAAGCTATTTTAAAATCTCACACAGCGTTTGCATTAAGGAGAAGTGTATCTATAATTCTTTCAATAACTGTTGTAAATTTTATCAACGCTTATGATGAGTATTTTTGTAAATCGATGTGCTCATTCACCGGAGTTTTGGTGGGAATACATTTTTTGAACATCACGCGCCAATGTAAAATGGGGTTTATGGATATAAATATGAACTTTATCGAACAAAACATACATGTATTTTGTAACATTGAGTCCTGGGAGTGTCATCTGATGAAGATCATCAAAGGTTAGTGATTAAATTTAGCTGTATTTCTGGTTTTTGCTTCTCCTTGCTTGGAAAATGGCTGTGTGGTTTTTCATGTTTACGCGCTGTCCTAACATAATCTAATGTTATGCTTTCGCCGCTAGCATCCCACATGTCTCAGAGAGGTTTTAACAATACCACTGAAAATATGAAAAATGAAGGTCAAAGCGTCTTCGACAGAGGGGATCAAGATGATTCTATACCAATTTACAGAGGCCAGGTCATGAAGGAAGGCTTGCTCATTAAAGTTTTTTGGCAAGCGTCTATGACAAATCAGGACAGATCGTTTTACTGAGCAATCATTACGAACACAGGCTGTAAAACAGTGATCAGTAAGGTCATTACAGAAATCACCAGACTGATATCAGGATTATCAGGATTATTTGTGAGGGTAACATCAAGGAGAGTAGCCTTTTCTGGGTGTTTGGAGTCATACCTTGTGGGATTGGTAATAATTTGAGAAAGATTTTGGGAGTCCCATTGCTTTAGGACTTGTGCCAGTTTAGGTCTAGGTCACCTATCAAGACAAATTCAGACTTAGTGTAAGGGGCCAGGAGAGAGCTTAGGGCATTTGGGTAAGGGCCAGTACTGATGGTGGACGATAACACACAGCAACAGTCAACAAACAGTTATTTGTTTGGGGACAGACCTGGTGGAGACAACTGAGCACTGAAGGTGTTCCTTGGTAAAGATTGCCACTTCACCACCTTTGAAATATCTGTCTTGCCGAAAAAGGTTATAACCAGAAAGGTTAACATCAGTGTTCAAAACACTCTTTCTTAACCACGTCTCAGTAATGGCCAACACATCTGGATTGGAGCTGTGAACCCACACTTTCAATTGATACATTTTCATTAACAAGCTTCCAGTGTTAACGTGCAGATAACCCAGGCTTTTAAAGTAGCTAGCAAGTCTCTGTCCACTGTTGTTTTTCCACGTGGAAAAGGATGTTGTTAGCTAGCTATCTCTTCTGATGTGATCAAAGCAACAATATTGTTTCTTATTGAGGTAATTTACAATTGAAGTGTCCTGGCTGCATATCAGTTCAAAATAGAGATGAATCCAGGGGGTACTGTATTGTAATGACCTCCGCACAGATGGAGGGGGCTTCAAATGCCTTTGCATTTGGGTGGGGGAAGCAGTGAAACTCTCCTGCCATTGTTGGGCTCAAGGGCTTTGAAACCTCTCATTTCACACCTCAGTGCTAATGGATCTGTTCTGTCCTAGCAAGCTTGGTAGCCTTAACTTAGCATTCAGTCCTTACAAAATAAAATACAGTGCCTTGCGAAAGTATTCACCCCCCTTGGCATTTTTCCTATTTTGTTGCCTTACAACCTGGAATTAAAATAGATTTTGGGGGTTTTGTATCATTTGATTTACACAACATGCCTACCACTTCGAATATGCAACATATTTTTTATTGTGAAACAAACAGGAAATAAGACAAAACTGAAAACTTGAGTGTGCATGTTTATTCAAAAATCAATACATTGTAGAGCCACCTTTTGCAGCAATTACAGCTGCAAGTGTCTTGGGATATGTCTCTATAAGCTTGGCACATCTACTGGAATTTCTGCCCATTCTTCAAGGTAAAACTGCTCCAGCTCCATCAAGTTTGATGGGTTCCTGCTGGTGTACAGCAATCTTTAAGTCATACGACATATTCTCAATTGGATTGAGGTCTGGGCTTTGACTAGGCCATTCCAAGACATTTAAATGTTTCCCCTTAACCTCTCTGGGGCATGTGGGACGAACTCGTCCCACCTACGTAACAGCCACTGAAATCCAGTGGCGCGATTTTTGAATCGTTAGAAATGCTATAACTTCAATTTCTCAAACATATGACTATTTCACAGCTATTTAAAGACAAGAATCTCGTTAATCTAACCCCACTGTCCGATTTCAAAAAGGCTTTACAACGAAAGCAAAACATTAGATTATGTCAGCAGAGTACCCAGCCAGAAAAAATCAGACACCCATTTTTCAAGCTAGCATATCATGTCACATAAACCCAAACCACAGCTAAATGCAGCACTAACCTTTTATAATCTTCATCAGATGACACACCTAGGACATTGTGTTATACAATACATGCATGTCTGTTCAATCAAGTTCATATTTATATCAAAAACCAGCTTTTTACATTAGCATGTGACGTTCAGAAAAAGCATAACCACCGCAAACTTCCGGTGAATTTACTAACAGTTTGCTAAATTACTCACGATAAACGTTCACAAAAAGCATAACAATTATTTTAAGAATTATAGATACATTACCCCTCTATGCACTCGATATGTCCGATTTTAAAATAGCTTTTCGGATGAAGCACATTTTGCAATAATCTAAGTACATAGCCCGGCATTACAGGGCTAGCTATTTAGACACCCACCCAGGTCAGCCTCCACCAAAATCACATTTCCTATAAGAAAAATGTTCTTACCTTGCTTGTTCTTCATCAGAATACACTGCCAGGACTTCTACTTCAATAACAAATGTTGGTTTGGTCCCAAATAATCCATCGTTATATCCAAACAGCGACGTTTTGTTCGTGAGTTCTAGAATGCTTCTTCGCGGTGTCGCGCATGGCGCATTGGCGTGTCAAAAATGTCTAAATATTCCATTACCGTACTTCGAAGCATGTCAACCGATGTTTAAAACCAATTTTTATGCCATTTATGTCGTAGAGAAGTGATAATATTCCGACCGGGAGTATGCATTGAGCCTAAACAGCCGAATAAAATTTCTCCTCAGAAGCGACTCATGCACGCGCATCATTGAAAGGTCCTCCGAGCATCCACTTACAAAAGGCGATAATATATTTCAACCTGAGGTTCCCTCGTAAACCTTCAGTTATTTCGCGGGCTCTGAGAGCCTATTGGAGCCCTGGGAATTGTCACGTTACAGCTAAGATCCTTACTTTTCAATAAAAAGAGGTAAGACGCACGACTCCTTGTCAGACAGGGTACTTCCTGCTTGAAACCTTGTCAGGTTTTTGCCTGCCATAGGAGTTCTGTTATACTCACAGACACCATTCAAACAGTTTTAGAAAATTCAGAGTGTTTTCTATCCAAACCTGAACAATAATATGCATATTCTAGCTTCTGAGTTGGTGTAGGAGGCAGTTAAAAATGGGAACATATTTTTTCCAAAATTCTCAATACTGCCCCCTACCCCAAACAGGTTAAACCACTCAAGTGTTGCTTTAGCAGTATGCTTAGGGTCATTGTCCTGCTGAAAGGTGAACCTCCGTCCCAGTCTCAAATCTCTGGAAGACTGAAACAGGCTTCCCTCAAGAATGTCCCTGTATTTAGCACCATCCATCATTTCTTCAATTCTGACCAGTTTCCCAGTCCCTGCCGATGAAAAACATCCCCACAGCATGATGCTGCCACCACCATGCTTCACTGCGGGGATGATGTTCTCGGGGTGATGAGAGGTGTTGGGTTTGTGCCAGAAATAGTGTTTTCCTTGATGGCCAAAAGCTACATTTTAGTCTCATCTGACCAGAGTACCTTCTTCCATATGTTTGGGGAGTCTCCCACATGCCTTTTGGCGTACACCAAACGTGTTTGCTTATTTTTTTCTTTAAGCAATGACTTTTTTTCTGGCCACTCTTCCGTAAAGCCCAGCTCTGTGGAGTGTACGGCTTAAAGTGGTCCTATGGACAGATACTCCAATCTCCGCTGTGGAGCTTTGCAGCTCCTTCAGGGTTATCATTGGTCTCTCAGTTGCCTCTCTGATCAATGGTCCGTGAGTTTGTGGGCGGCCCTCTCTTGGAAGGTTTGTTGTGGTGTCATATTCTTTCCATTTTTTAATAATGGATTTAATGGTGCTCCGTGGGATGTTCAATGTTTCGGATATTCTTTTTATAACCCAACCCTGATCTGTACTTCTCCACAACTTTGTCCCTGACCTGTTTGGAGAGTTCTTTGGTCTTCATGGTGCTGTTGCTTGGTGGTGCCCCTTGCTTAGCGGTGTTGCAGACTCTGGGGCCTTTCAGAAAAGGTATATATATACACTGAGATCATGTGAAAGATCATGTGATACTTAGATTGAACACAGGTGGACTTAATTTAATTAAGTGACTTCTGAAGGTAATTGGTTGCACCAGAACTTATTTAGGGGCTTCATAGCAAAGGGGGTGAATACATGTGCACGCACCACTTTTCAGTAAATTTTTTTGAATATGTTGAAACAAGTAATTTTTTTCATTTCACTTAACCAATTTGGACTATTTTGTGTATGTCTGTCACAAACCGGCTCAAAGTTCGTAACAAAGGGAGACAGCGTGGGGAGAAGGAATACCAAAATATATATTTATTACATAAAGTAAACTAAGTACAATTAACAATGGTGTGTGTAATCAGTAGTGTAAGTGAGTGTTTTGCGTGCATAAAATGTGATAATGCAGGGTGTTGAAAGGTGCCAAAGCAAACAACCAAAAAGCCACAAAAATACCACACAAAATCTATAAAGGTGTCTGCATGGAGAGAGTCTCCCCAATGAATGTGGAAGCGGTCTATTTATCCTGGGACACACCCGGCTCTGGGATATGAATAATAACGTCATACAGGTAACGTTAGCTAGGGAGTCAGCCAGCTAATGTTAGCTAGCTAGCTAACAGTACACTTTAGCTTAAGACATGTAGTTAACTAGCTTGGTAAACAATGAACCTGGCTAGGTAAACAACGTGTAAGATCACACACATTACGTAACATTAGCTAATGAGACAGCCAGCTATCATTAGCTAGTTAAACATCAATGAACATATTGCTAAATCATGTCGTTACTACCCTGCATGAACATGCTGGGATCTAACCAACCAGGTTCAATGTTAGTTAGCTAACATTAGGCTCTAACTAGCAAAGCAAACAGCTCTGGGATACGAATAATAACGTCATACAAGTAACGTTAGCTAGGTGGTCAGACAGCTAATGTTAGGTAGCTAGCTAACAGTACACTTTAGCTTATGACATGTAGCTAGCTAGGTAAACAATGAACCTAGCTAGGTAAACAATGTGTAAGACCACATGTCACGTAACGTTAGCTAACGAGCCAGCCAGCTAGCGTTAGTTAGTTAACCTCTCTAGGGTAGGAGGCAGTATTTTCACATCCGGATAAAAACGTACCCAATTTAATCTGGTTATTACTACTGCCCAGAAACTAGAATATGCATATAATTGTTTGATTTGGATAGAAAATACCCTAAAGTTTCTAAAACTGTTTGAATGGTGTCTGTGAGTATAACAGAACTCATATGGCAGGCCAAAACCTGAGAAGATTCTGTACAGGAAGTGCCCTCTCTGACCATTTCTTGGCCTTCTACACTCTCTTTATCAAAAACAGAGGATCTCTGCTGTAACGTGACACTTTCTAAGGCTCCCATAGGCTCTCAGAAGGCGCCAGAACGTTGAATGATGACTTTGCAGCCCCTGCCTGAAAAAGAGTAGCGCATTTGGATAGTGGTCGATCTGAGAACAATGAGACGGGTGAAATGAAACTCCTCGAAAATCCGAAAACTTCAATTTTTCAAACATATGACTATTTTACACAATTTTAAAGACAAGACTCTCCTTTATCTAACCACACTGTCCGATTTCAAAAAGGCTTTACAACGAAAACAAAACATTAGATTATGTCAGCAGAGTACCCAGCCATGAAATAATCAGACACCCATTTTTCAAGCTAGCATATGATGTCACAAAAACCCAAACCACAGCTAAATGCAGCACTAACCTTTGATGATCTTCATCAGATGACACTCCTAGGACATTATGTTATACAATACATGCATGTTTTGTTCAATCAAGTTCATATTTATATCAAAAAACAGCTTTTTACATTAGCATGTGACGTTCAGAACTAGCATTCCCACCGAACTCTTCCGGTGAATTTACCAAATTACTCACAATAAACGTTCACAAAAAACATAACAATAGATTTTAATAATTATAGATACAGAACTCCTTTATGCAATCGCTATGTCCGATTTTAAAATAGCTTTTCGGTGAAAGCACATTTTGCAATATTCTGAGTAGATACCTCGCCATCACGGGCTAGCTAATTTGACACCCACCAAGTTTGGTACTCACCAAACTCAGATTTACTATAAGAAAAATTGGATTACCTTTGCTGTTCTTCGTCAGAATGCACTCCCAGGACTTCTACTTCAACAACAAATGTTGGTTTAGTTCCAAATAATCCATAGTTATATCCAAATAGCGGCGTTTTGTTCGTGCGTTCAAGACACTATCCGAAGGGTAACGAAGGGTGACGCGCGGACGCGTATCGTGCCAAAAACTTCAAAATATTCCATTACCGTACTTCGAAGCATGTCAAACACTGTTTAAAATCAGTTTTTATGCGATTTTTATGCGATTTTTCGCGTAAAATAGCGATAATATTCCGACTGGGAGTCGTTGTTTTCGTTCAAAGACTGAAAAAGTAAAATGGACTCTTCACGTGCACGTGCGCGCCCGTCTCATTGTTCTCAGATCGACCACTTACCAAATGCGCTACTGTTTTTCAGCCAGTAACTGCAGAGACATCATTCAACATTCTGGCGCCTTCTGAGAGCCTATGGGAAGCCTTAGAAATTGTCACGTTACAGCAGAGATCCTCTCTTTTGGATAGAGATGACAAAGAAGGCCAAGAAATGGTCAGACAGGGTACTTCCTGTACAGAATCTTCTCAGGTTTTGGCCTGCCATTTGAGTTCTGTTATACTTACGTTTTTTATCCGGCCGTGAAAATACTGCCCCCTATCCATAACAAGTTAACATCAGTACATAGCATCTCAACGTATTCCAAATAGCTTTATCCTTATTAATACATTTTATACAACCATTTAGATGCAAGTCCCATAGCTGAGGCTATTATATAAACAGTATTATGGTAATATGACTATATTGTCTCTTCTGAGTATCACAAAATTGTACCAAGCGGACCAGTTCGTAGCTGGATTCTTCACCGATCTTTTATACCTTCTCCAGAACATAAATGTCGTTCGGTTCCCCAATTCTGTGAGTTGGAAGAATTTCCTTTGTCTCTCTATGAAACCCCTCTGTGTCTCAACTGGGCCATGCGGCAGGACATTCTCCTTTAGAATTTTATGACCCCTTCACACAGGGCCTGGGTGTGAGGAGGTAGGTTGGGGGATGGTGCAAGGGGGAGGGGGTCAACTGTCCTCCCTGTACTCAAAGAGGGCAACGTCATGACACTATCTTACCCGTTATACATCATCATGCATGATGGACCCGTCTCCCTGTCACGGATGCCATGTCACGATTGCCCTTAGTTTGAAGATGTAATCCAGAGACAGGTGTTTTCTCCATCTCTTTAGCTATCATACTCTAATTACACTGATTTCAAAACCAGATCCTCCAGAAAGTGGAGAGCAACACTTATGCAGCTCCACTACATGATACATTTTTTATAAAGTCGACAGGATCACCAGGATCACCAACAGACTAATCAGCTCAAATAGACAGAAGCTTTTTATATGGCAGACCAATTCAAACTCTTCTCTCAGCATGTACTGCTCACTCATTAGGTTGCTAAATTTTTCTGTGGCTTAACCAACCAGGCTTGTAATTTAACAATTGTATTTGTATTTACAGATGGCATTTAAGTTTGTTATTAAGGCACATGAAAGTTCACATGTTCCAGAAGGAATTTCTGGCAAAAAAACTCATTTTGATAAAAATGAAAAAAATATTCAAATGGCTCTCCTGTGAAGTCGTAACTTGCTACATACACATAGTTTCCTGAAACGGGTCACATATTCAATACAATAATTACCAACACAATGTTCTCACAACTGTCCAAACTTTCATAGTAAGAGACAATTGTGATGACCGACGCTGGAGTCAAGAATCATGTACGGGGAGTCAAACATTTAATGAGGAACAGACAAGGAACAAGACAGAAACAGTGTCAGCACAGGGGAACAAAACAACATACGAACATTAATGCGGAAGCGGGGAACAGAGCTGGGGGACAGACAGATATAGGGAAGGAAATAACAGGTGATTGAGTCCAGGTGAGTCCAAATGATCACTGATGCACGTGACGAGGGAAGCAGGTGTGCGTAATGATGGTGGCAGGAGTGCGTAATGCTGGGTAGCCCGGCGCCCTCGAGCGCCAGGGGGGAAGAGTGGGAGCAGGCATGACAACAATAACAAATACAGATAATAACAATGGTCCTATAATCAAACCCTGTGGTACACTCTTTTTAATTCCCAAATGACTTGCCCTCCTACTGGAACACACCAATTTATATTACAAAGATATACACAAACACAACAACAACATTAGCCACGTAATTGAACAGGTGTCCTTAATACCATGTCTGTGCCTCGACCTAGGTTGGGCAAAATTAAACATGGCAGTGTCCACTTTAGCAATCTCATTACAATAAAGACCTCCTCCGTTCCTGCCATTATTGAAAGAGATCGTGATACCTCACATCTCAAAATAGGGCTACTTAATGTTAGATCCCTCACTTCCAAGGCAGTTATAGTCAATGAACTAATCACTGATCATAATCTTGATGTGATTGGCCTGACTGAAACATGGCTTAAGCCTGATGAATTTACTGTGTTAAATAAGGCCTCACCTCCTGGTTACACTAGTGACCATATCCCCCGCGCATCCCGCAAAGTTGGAGGTGTTGCTAACATTAAAAATTTCAATAAAAAAAAAACCCAGACATTTTCGTCTTTTGAGCTTCTAGTCATGAAATCTATGCAGCCTACTCAATCACTTTTTATAGCTACTGTTTACAGGCCTCCTGGGCCATATACAGCTTTCCTCACTGAGTTCCCTGAATTCCTATCGGACCTTGTAGTCATAGCAGAAAATATTCAAATGTTTGGTGACTTTAATATTCACATGGAAAAGTCCACAGACCCACTCCAAAAGGCTTCGACTCAGTGGGTTTTCTCCAACATGTCTCCGGACCTACTCACTGCCACAGTCATACTCTGGACCTAGTTTTGTCCCATGGAATAAATGTTTTGGATCTTAATGTTTTTCCTCATAATCCTGGAATATCGGACCACAATTTTATTACATTTGCAACAAATAATCTGTTCAGATCGCAAACAAGGAGCACCAAAAGTCGTGCTATAAATTCTCAGACAACCCAAAGATTCCTTGATGACCTTCCAGACTCCCTCTGCCTACCCAAGAACGTCAGAGTACAAAAATCAGTTAATCACCTTACTGAGGAACTCAATTTATCCTTGCGCAATACCCTAGATGCAGTTTCACCCCTAAAAACTAAAAACATTTGTCATAAGAAACTAGCTCCCTGGTATACAGAAAATACCCGAGCTCTGAAGCAAGCTTCCAGAAAATTGGAACGGAAATGGCGCCACACCAAACTGGAAGTCTTCCGACTAGCTTGGAAAGACAGTACCGTGCAGTATCGAAGAGACCTCACTGCTGCTCGATCATCCTATTTTTCCAACTTAATTGAGGAAAATAAGAACAATCCAAAATTGATTTTTGATACTGTCGCAAAGCTAACTAAAAAGCAGCATTCCCCAAGAAAGGATGGCTTTCCCTTCAGCAGTAATAAATTCATGAATTTCTTTGAGGAAAATATCATGATCCTTAGAAAGCAAATGATGGACTCCTCTTTAAATCTGCGTATTCCTCCAAAGCTCAGTTGTCCTGAGTCTGCACAACTCTGCCAGGACCTAGGATCAAGGGAGACACTCAAGTCTTTTAGTACTATATCCCTTGACACAATGATGAAAATAATCATGGCCTCTAAAACTTCAAGCTGCATACTGGACCTTATTCCAACTAAACTACTGAAAGAGCTGCTTTCTGTGCTTGGCCCTCCTATGTTGAACATAATAAACGTCTCTCTATCTACCGGATGTGTACCAAACTCACTAAAAGTGGCAGTAATAAAGACTCCCTTGAAAAAGCCAAATCTTGACCCAGAAATTCAAAAAAACTATTGGCCTATATTGAATCTCCCATTCCTCTCAAAAATCTTAGAAAAAGCTGTTGCGCAGCAACTCACTGCCTTCCTGAAGACAAACAATGTATACGAAATGCTTTAGTCTGGTTTTAGACCCCATCATAGCACTGAGACTGCACTTGTGCAGGTGGTAAATGACCTTTTAATGGCGTCAGACCGAGGCTCTGCATCTGTTCTCTTGCTCCTAGACCTTAGTGCTGCTTTTGATACCATCGATCACCACAATCTTTTGGAGAGATTGGAAACCCAAATTGATCTACACGGAGAAGTTCTGGCCTGGTTTAGATCTTATCTGTTGGAAAGATATCAGTTTGTCTCTGTGAATGGTTTGTCCTCTGACAAATCAACTGTAAATTTCGGTGTTCCTTAAGGTTCCGTTTTAGGACCACTATTGTTTTCACTATATATTTTACCTCTTGGGGATGTCATTCGAAAACATAATGTTAACTTTCACTGCTATGCGGATGACACACAGCTGTACATTTCAATGAAACATGATGAAGCCCCAAAATTGCCCTCGCAATTTGGCTGCAAACTTTCTACTTTTAAACTCGGACAAAACAGAGATGCTTGTTCAAGGTCCCAAGAAACAAAGAGATCTTCTGTTGAATCTGACAATTAATCTTGATGGTTGTACAGTCGTCTCAAATAAAACTGTGAAGGACCTCGGCGTTACTCTGGACCCTGATCTCTCTTTTGATGAACATATCAAGACTGATTCAAGAACGGCTTTTTTACGTAACATTGCAAAAATCAGACATTTTCTGTCCAAAAATGATGCAGAAAAATGTATCCATGCTTTTGTTACTTCTAGGTTAGACTACTGCAATGCTCTACTTTCCAGCTACCCGGATAAAGCAATAAATAAATTTCAGTTAGTGCTAAATACGGTTGCTAGAATCTTGACTAGAACCAAAAGATTTGATCATATTACTCCAGTGCTAGCCTCCCTACACTGGCTTCCTGTTAAGGCAAGGGCTGATTTCAAGAATTTACTGCTAACCTACAAAGCATTACATGGTCCTACCTATCTTTCCGATTTGGTCTGGCCGTACATACCTACATGTACACTACGGTCACAAGACGCAGGCCTCCTAATTGTCCCTAGAATTTCTAAGCAAACAGCTGGAGGCAGGGCTTTCTCCTATAGAGCTCCATTTTTATGGAATGGTCTGCCTACCCATGTGACAGACGCAGACTCGGTCTCAACCTTTAAGACTTTATTGAAGACCCATCTCTTCAGTAGGTCCTATAATTGAGTGTAATCTGGCCCAGGAGTATGAAGGTGAACGGAATGGCACTGGAGCAACGAACCACCCTTGCTGTCTCTGCCTGGCCGGTTCCTCTCTCCACTGGGATTCTCTGCTTCTAACCCTATTACAGGGGCTGAGTCACTGGCTTACTGGTGCTCTTCCATGCCGTCCCAAGGAGGGGTGCGTCACTTGAGTGGGTTGAGTCACTGACGGGGTCTTCTTGTCTGGGTTGGTGCCCCCCCTTGGGTTGTGCCGTGGCGGAGATTTGGGCTATACTCGGCCTTGTCTCAGGATGGTAAGTTGGTGGTTGAAGACATCCCTCTAGTGGTGTGGGGACTGTGCTTTAGCAAAGTGGGTGGGGTGTTATCCTGCCTGTTTGGCCCTGTTCGGGGGTATCATCGGATGGGGCCACAGTGTCTCCTGACTCCTCCTGTCTCAGCCTCCAGTATTTATGCTGCAGTAGTTTATGTGTCGGGGGGCTAGGGTCAGTCTGTTATATCCAGAGTATTTCTCCTGTCTTATCCGGTGTCCTGTGTGAATTTAAGTATGCTCTCTCTCTCTCTCTCTCTCTCTCTCTCTCTCGGAGAACCTGAGCCCTAGGACCATGCCTCAGGACTACCTGGCATGATGACTCCTTGTTGTCCCCAGGAACCCTGACCTGTTCACCGGACGTGCTTGTTGCACCCTTGACAACTACTATGATTATTATTATTTGACCATGCTGGTCATTTATGAACATTTGAACATCTTGGCCATGTTCTGTTATAATCTCCACCCGGCACAGCCAGAAGAGGACTGGCCACCCCTCATAGCCTGGTTCCTCTCTGGGTTTATGCCTAGGTTTTTGCCTTTCTAGGGAGTTTTCCTAGCCACCGTGCTTCTACACCTGCATTGCTTGCTGTTTGGGGTTTTAGGCTGGGTTTCTGTACAGCACTTTGATATATCAGCTGATGTAAGAAGGGCTATATAAATACATTTGATTTGATGATTTGATTTGATTTACTAATCTGAAGGATGAGGTTTTATGTGCAAAAGTGTTCACGGATGCATGGCCTCACTAGAATGCCTTGGCTCATTGTCTGTACTAAGGCTGATTTGAAATTCCTTTTGAATTATTGTTTGAGAGCATTCTGCACCCCTACCCACCATCGTCCCCTCCCATGTTTGGCCCTTAAGTAGCAATGCTTTGAAGATGTGAAGGCGTTTTAAACGATCATATACCGAATAAATATTTTCCCTTAGAGAGAATGCACTGTAGGTAGGTAAGGTATGGTTAGGTTTGTCAAATTCATGGAGAATGTATATGTTCTATATTTCTAATGAATATACTTAGCTTCTGATGTTAATGATCCAAAACCCTGTGTTTAAGTGTCTACAATCTCTTTCTGAAAATGTTTTGTTTTGGGTATTCACACCAACCTCTTTACCTTTCGAACTGCTGACAAAGTGCACTTTAAAAGCAGTGCGGTCTCCTACACAAACCTGAAAAAAATGACATCTGCAAATGGTATGAACTAGGAATGATTGTGAGGCATCTCACACTCATAAAAGCTGCAAATTAATCAAAAGAACCCGTATTGATAAAACGTATGATAGTTCCATAGTTGAAATACTGCGCTTTGCAGTCGACACATTTCAGATAAATTTGCAACAAACAGGCCCAACTCATCCAGCCGGTGATCTGCCTGGAGTTCCGTACAAATGAGCCCCTGTTAGACGCACAACGTTCTATTTGACATCTAGAGGAACATCTTTTACTGTCGCCAGACTAATTGTCTCTCATTAGTATGAAAAGCATGGCTGAATGCAGTTTATGCAGCGAGGCAGCCAGCCTCGGTAAAACAATGCCAACTTGTTGGCTAACTTATCTTTGTTTGTTCATGTGAAAGAGTGGGTGAAAAGTACCCTGTAATCATTCAATTTTGAGAGGAATAATTACGTTTATGAATCATATTGTAAATTTAGGCTGCTGTTTCTGCTCTGTGCTTTCAAATGAAGGACTATAATGGAGAAGCTGAGAGCTCTAATGCTGAACTGGAGGATAGAGACTTCTCCAAAAGTCTAGAACAGCTCATACAGTATGTGAACTCTAGCTGACCTGTGGTGTCAAGGAAACACCTGTGGTGTCAAGGGAATGCTGTGTTGTCAACAAAACACTGATGCGGAAAAAAATGGAACATGTAGAAAGGACATCATTTTCTGTCCCAGTGTTGCAGATAGAAACGTGATGAAAACAGTTCACTACACAACCATTTTCAATCTGAATGTTGTGGAATGTTGGATGCTGGCGAACAGACCCCAGGCCATGAAGAGGACGACAGACCGGCGTTGAAGAAAATATAGTTTTCCATTGGTGATTTCAATCGGAGTGATGGTGGTTTTAATGTGGGAGACATTGGTTGAATTAATGCTGTCTGTTTCCCTTAGGCTGGATAACTTTAGAATATTCAATAGGCTTATCGATTACCAAATGCTCAGTCTGCCCTCCTCTCAATGCATGAACACCATGAGCTGTCAATCCCTGGGTATTCAGATTATTTTCCAAATATACAGTGCTTTCAGAAAGTATTCACACCCCTTGACTTTTTCAACATTTTGTTACAGCCCGAATTTAAAATGGATTAAATGTAGATGTTTTGTCACCTTCCTACACACAATACCCCATAATGTCAAATTGTAATTATGTTTTTGAACATTTTGTCACATTCTTCTTCGTCAGATGATAAAGAAAAATCATTGTCGGACCAAAACGCAGCGGGCTTATGTGCACTCATCTTCTTTTATTAAATTGGCAAAGAAGGAAAAAACAAAATAAACACGTACACAAAACACAATGACGAATAACAGGCCGGTAAGGCATAAAAGCTATACCTAGCACAATCTCCCACAAACTACCAACACATACCTATATATAGGACTCTCAATCAGAGGCAACTAGGAAACACCTGCCTCCAATTGAGAGTCCAACACCCAATGACCTAAACAAAGAAATACTAATACTAGAATGAACATAGAAATACAAAACATATAACATAGCCCAAAACCCGGAAATAATAAATCAAACACCCTTCTAAACAACCAACCACCCCGAACCACATAAAACAAATACCCTCTGCAACGTCCTGACCAAACTACAATAACAAATAACCCCTATTACCGGTCAGGACGCGACACATTTTAACAAAAAAAGAAATAATGTAAACCTGAAATGTCTTGAGTAAATCAGTTTTCAACCTCTTTTGTTATGGCAAGCCTAAATAAGTTCAGGAGTAAAAATGTGCTTAACAAGTCACGTAATAAGTTGCATGGACTCATTCTGTGTGCAATAATAGTGTTTAACATGATTTTTGAATGACTACCTCATCTCTGTAACCCACACATACAATTATCTGTAAGGTCCCTCAGTCGAGCATGGATTTTCAAACACAGATTCAACAACAAAAACCAAGGATGTTTTCCATTGCCTCACAAAGAAGGGCACTTATTCGTAGATGCGTAAAAATAAAAAAGAAGACATTTGAGCATGGTGAAGATATTAATTACACTTTGGTTGGTGTAGCAATACACCCAGTCACTACAAAGATACAGGCATCCTTCCTAACTCAGTTGCCGGAGAGGGAGGAAACCGTTCAGGCATTTCACCATGAGGCCAATGGTGACTTTAAACAGTTACAGAGTTTAATGGCTGTAATAGGAGAAAACTGAGGATGGATCAACAACATTGTAGTTGCTCCACAATACCAAATCAAATCAAAGTTTATTTGTCACATGCGCCGAATACAACAGGCTCTAACCAATAGTGCAAAAAAAAATATTAGGTAAACAATAGGTAATTAAAGAAATAAAACAACAGTAAAAAGACAGGCTATATACAGTAGCGAGGCTATAAAAGTAGCGAGGCTACATACAGACACCGGTTAGTCAGGCTGATTGAGGTAGTATGTACATGTAGATATGGTTAAAGTGACTATGCATATATGATGAACAGAGAGTAGCAGTAGAGTAAAAGAGGGGTTGGCGGGTGGTGGATGGTGGGACACAATGCAGATAGCCCGGTTAGCCATTGTGCGGCAGCACTGTTTGGTCGGCCCAATTGAGGTAGTATGTACATGAATGTATAGTTAAAGTGACTATGCATATATGATAAACAGAGAGTAGCAGCAGTGTAAAAAGAGGGGTGTGGGGGCACACAACGCAAATAGTCCGTATAGCCATTTGATTACCTGTTCAGGAGTCTTATGGCTTGGGGGTAAAAACTGTTGAGAGGCCTTTTTGTCCTAGACTTGGCACTCCGGTACCGCTTGTCATGCGGTAGTAGAGAGAACAGTCTATGACTGGGGTGGCTGGGGTATTTGACAATTTTTAGGGCCTTCTTCTGACACCGCCTGGTGTAGAAGTCCTGGATGGCAGGCAGCTTAGCCCCAGTGATGTACTGGGCCGTACACACTACCCTCTGTAGTGCCTTGCGGTCAGAAGCCGAGCAATTGCCATACCAGGCAGTGATGGAAGCAGTCAGGATGCTCTTGGTGTTGCAACTGTAGAACCTTTTGAGGATCTCAGGACCCATGCCAAATCTTTTTAGTTTCCTGAGGGGGAATAGGCTTTGTCGTGCCCTCTTCACGACTGTCTTGGTGTGTTTGGACCATTCTAGTTCGTTGGTGATGTGGACATCAAAGAACTTGAAGCTCTCAACCTGCTCCACTACAGCCCCGTCGATGAGAATGGGGGCGTGCTCGGTCCTCCTTTTCCTGTAGTCCACAATCATCTCCTTAGTCTTGGTTACGTTGAGGGAGAGGTTGTTATTCTGGCACCACCCGGCCAGGTCTCTGACCTCCTCCCTATAGGCTGTCTCGTCGTTGTCGGTGATCAGGCTTACCACTGTTGTGTCATCTGCAAACTTAATGATGGTGTTGGAGTCGTGCCTGGCCATGCAGTCGTGGGTGAACAGGGAGTACAGGAGGGGAATGAGCGTGCAACCCTGGGGAGCTCCAGTGTTGAGGTGTTGCTACCTACCCTCAATACTAACTTAACTGTGAAAAGAATGAAGCCTGAACAGAATATTCCAAAACATGCATCCTGTATGCAACAAGAAATGTGAATACAAAGTGTTATGTTTAGGGCAAATCTAATCCAACACATTACTGAATACCACTCTCCATATTTTCAAGCATAGTGGCGTCTGCATCATGTTATGGGTATGCTTGTAATCGTTATGGACTGAGAAGTTTTTCAAGATAAAAAAGAAACGGAATGGAGCTAAGCACAGCTAAAATGCTATAGGAAAACCTGGTACAGTCTGCTTTCCACCAGACACCGGGAGAGGAATTCACCTTTCAGCAGGACAATAACCTATAACACAAGGCCACATTTACACTGGTGTTTCATACCAAGAAGGCAGTGAATGTTCCTGAGTGGCCGAGTTACAGTTTTGACATGAAAATCTATGGCAAGAACTGAAAATGGTTGTCTAGCATTGATCAAGAACCAATTTGAGGAATTTTGAAAAGCATAAATGCCAAATGTTGCACAATCCAGATGTGGAAAGCTCTTAGAGACTTACACAGCTGTAGTCACTGCCAAAGGTGCTTCTACAAGGTATTGATTCAGTGGTGTGAATAATTATGTAAATTATATATACTGCTCAAAAAATAAAGGGAACACTAAAATAACACTTCCTAGATCTGAATGAATGAAATAATCTTATTAAATACTTTTTTCTTTACATAGTTGAATGTGCTGACAACAAAATCACACAAAAATAATCAATGGAAATCCAATTTATCAACCCATGGAGGTCTGGATTTGGAGTCACACTCAAAATTAAAGTGGAAAACCACACTACAGGCTGATCCAACTTTGATGTAATGTCCTTAAAACAAGTCAAAATGAGGCTCAGTAGTGTGTGTGGCCTCCACGTGCCTGTATGACCTCCCTACAATGCCTGGGCATGCTCCTGATGAGGTGGCGGATGGTCTCCTGAGGGATCTCCTCCCAGACCTGGACTAAAGCATCCGCCAACTCCTGGACAGTCCGTGGTGCAACGTGGTGTTGGTGGATGGAGCGAGACATGATGTCCCAGACGTGCTCAATTGGATTCAGGTCTGGGGAATAGGCGGGCCAGTCCATAGCATCAATGCCTTCCTCTTGCAGGAACTGCTGACACACTCCAGCCACATAAGGTCTAGCATTGTCTTGCATTAGGAGGAACCCAGGGCCAACCGCACCAGCATATGGTCTCACAAGGGGTCTGAGGATCTCATCTCGGTACCTAATGGCAGTCAGGCTACCTCTGGCGAGCACATGGAGGGCTGTGCAGCCCCCCCAAAGAAATGCCACCCCACACCATGACTGACCCACCGCCAAACCGCTCATGCTGGAGGATGTTGCAGGCAGCAGAACATTCTCCACTGTGTCTCCAGACTCTGTCACGTCTGTCACATGTGCTCAGTGTGAACCTGCTTCATCTGTGAATAGCACAGGGCGCCAGTGGCGAATTTGATAATCTTGGTGTTCTCTGGCAAATGCCTAACGTCCTGCACGGTGTTGGGCTGTAAGCACAACCCCCACCTTTGGACGTCGGGCCCTCATACCACCCTCATGGAGTCTGTTTCTGACCGTTTGAGCAGACACATGCACATGTGTGGCCTGCTGGAGGTCATTTTGCAGGGCTCTGGCAGTGCTCCTCCTGCTCCTCCTTGCACAAAGGCGGAGGTAGCGGTCCTGCTGCTGGGTTGTTGCCCTCCTACGGCCTCCTCCACGTCTCTTGATGTACTGGCCTGTCTCCTGGTAGCGCCTCCATGCTCTGGACACTACGCTGACAGACACAGCAAACCTTCTTGCCACAGCTCGCATTGATGTGCCATCCTGGATGAGCTGCACTACCTGAGCCACTTGTGTGGGTTGTAGACTCCGTCTCATGCTACCACTAGAGTGAAAGCACCGCCAGCATTCAAAAGTGACCAAAACATCAGCCAGGAAGCATAGGAACTGAGAAGTGGTCTGTGGTCCCCACCTGCAGAACCACTCCTTTATTGGGGGTG
Organism: Salmo trutta; assembly: GCF_901001165.1. NCBI lineage: Eukaryota > Metazoa > Chordata > Actinopteri > Salmoniformes > Salmonidae > Salmo > Salmo trutta. The sequence goes on along the minus strand of NC_042978.1, from coordinate 43,783,195 downwards.
TCTTGCTAATTGCCTATAATTTCCACCTGTTGTCTATTCCATTTGCACAACAGCATGTGAAATTTATTGTCAATCAGTGTTGCTTCCTAAGTGGACAGTTTGATTTCACAGAAGTGTGATTGACTTGGAGTTGCATTGTGTTGTTTAAGTGTTCCCTTTATTTTTTGAGCAGTGTATATTTCTATATTTAAATTTCAATAAATGTGCAAAAATGTATTCAGTCTGAATTCAGGCTCTAACACAACATGAGGAATAAGTCAAGGGGTATGAATACCTTTTAAAGGTGTTACCGGCCTCTGTCTGTAGCTCAGGTGGCAGTTTACATCTGCAAAGTTCTGTCCCTTTTTTTCTGAAGAATGTATTTTTTTCTCTCGTTCAATTGTCTATTTTCTTCTTCGTACTTTTGAAACATTCAAATCAAACAAGTGCACACTTTAAAATACACAACATAAATTAACTTTACCAAAAGCAAAAGAAAAAGATATTCCACAAATAACCCTGTCTTACTGTATGATTTCACATGAAAACCACAATGTATTTCACATTCATACAATAGAAACACTTATATATGAAAACAAAAATAACTGAATGTTTTTCTATATACCACTACCGATATAAAAAACTGACATCAATTCAGCTTTAAGATAGTGGCACCTCAGTAAAATTGTCTCTCTCTCATGCACCCGCAATGTATGCACTACAAGTCCGCTCTCCACACTGAGCGTGCACGGCCAGTTTACCAGCTCGTAAGCACAATAACATGTAAAACGAACTCAGACATCCCTAACAACTGGATTCTTTATAAAATCTCCTTGACAAAATCCAGTACAAGTAAGCTACTCAGTAAACATAGTCTCTGTGACTTGTAAATCGTTTTTACCTCAGCTAGCATCAAGCTAACATATACTCTCACTCATTGCAAATCACGTTCTTCACTAACTCAGTTCGACACAAAACCAACACAAAACCTTTCCTATTGTGAAAATACCTTGACAAAGTTGTTAAATAGCATGTTATTACATATTCTTTCCATATTAGAAATTTTGGAAGTTCTGTTACAAAGCCTGTAATAGTAAAAATAAAGTTCTGGCACTTTCTTTATTCTGAAGAATGGTGTGTGCGCTTGTCCATAACTTGCTGTTTCTCCTACTACCACAGTGCAACACCGCCATCTATTGGCTGATGGACTACTAATGCTAAATCATGTAGAATATGCAATTTAGATGAATTAAGACAAATACATAAACAAGTTTTCAACCCATTAAAAAGTCACTGTAATTCCAGCCAGAAACCGTCCTACGTATACATTCATTAAATATCAAAGTTTACCTGTACCTCAACCAACAGTCAACAATTATGAATCATTTTGTATGAACCTCTTATCCGCGCTCTGTGCAGACGCAGAACATATACTGAGTGGACAAAACATTATGAACACCTTTCCATAACATAGACCGACCAGGTGAACTCAGGTGGAAGCTATGATCCCTTATTGATGTCACATGTTAAATCTGCTTCAATCAGTGTAGATGAAGATGAAGAGAGGGGTAAAATATATTATTTTTTTTAAGCCTTGAGACAATTGAGACATGGATTGTGTATGTGTGCCATTCATAGGATGAATGGGCAAGAGATTTTAGTGCCTTTGAATGGGGTATGATAGTAGGTGCCAGGCGCACTGGTTTGTGTGTCAAGAACTGCAACGTTGCTGGGTTTTCACGCTCAACAGTTTCCCATGTGTATCAAGAATGGTCCACCACCCAAAGGACATCCAGCCAACTTGACACAACTGTGGGAAGCATTGGAGTAAACATGGGCCAGCATCCCTGTGGAACACTTTCGACACCTTGCAACTCAATATTACGAAGGTGTTTCTAATGTTTGGTATACTCAGTGTGTATGCGTTATATTATATAAGTTGCTATGCTATTTCACAAATATGGCTGGAATATGACCTTACCCATGCCATATCCTAATACAGTACATCATCACCTTAAAGTCAATGCTTTGGTTTATGCCACAGTCATCTATTTTCAACCATGTTCAATAGTTGCAGAGTGTTATATTACTAACACAAAACCCCTGGTTCTAAACCAGTACCAGTGAGATACTAATACATTGTAACCGTTAGATAACACATTTACTTCCTAAATATAATATCACAACAGACCATTAAAATTGATAAATACAGGCTCTGTTATTCTCTCTTTCACATTACAAGTCATGAGAATTGTTGTGGCTCATAAACGTTGGTCATTTTGAATAAATATGTTTTGTCCCCTGGAGCGAGATTGCTGGAGAATATTCGGTGAATACAGCGGACTGCCTGGTTGACTGCCTGGTTGACTGCCTGGTTGACTGCCTGGTTGACTGCCTGGTTGACTGCCTGGTTGACTGCCTGGTTGACTGCCTGGTTGACTGCCTGGTTGACTGCCTGGTTGACTGCCTGGTTGACTGCCTAAAACCTTCTTCTTCTTCTGGAAAACTATTCCATTATTGCCATCAAGGTTTATATGAACTCTGACACGATATAAGCCCTAGCAATTTGACTGAACACTGTAGTCCTCTGCTATTTTGGAGCTGTTTGGGAACACACAGTATTATCACATAATATTACCTCATATCACATGCCATCACGGCAGACTTTTGTTTTGGATACCTTTCCTCTCCAGGTTACTGATGGACAGTTAAAGCAATGCACAAAATTAACATACATGTGAACATATATAAAATGTTATTTTATTTGTCACTTGCGCCGAATACAACAGGTGTAGACCTTACAGTGAAATACTTACTTATAAGCCCTTAACCAACAATGCTTTAAGAAGTTAAGAAAAAAACAAAAACAAGTGTTAAGTAATAAATGTTAAGTAACAATAAATAAATAAGTAGAAAATATTTTAAAAAGTAACAAATAATTCAACAGAGGCAGTAAAATAACAAGCGAGGCTATATACAGGGGGTACTGGTACAGCGTCAATGTGTGGGGGCACCGGTTAGTCGAGGTAATTGAAGTAATATGTACATGTAGGTAGAGCTAAAGTGACTATGCATAGATTACAAACAGAAAGCAGCAGCGGCGTCAAAGTGGGGTCTGGGTAGCCATTTGATTAGCTGTTCAGGAGTCTAATGGCTTGGGGGTAGAAGCTGTTAAGAAGCCTTTTGGACCTAGACTTGGCGCTCCGATACCGCTTGCCGTGCGGTAGCAGAGAGAACAGTCTATGACTAGAGTGGCTGGAGTTTTTGACAATTTTTAGGGCCTTCCTCTGACACCACCTGATATATAGGTCCTGGATGGCAGGAGGTTTTGCCCCAGTGATTTACTGGGCCGTACACACTACCCTCTGCAGTGCCTTGCTGTCAGAGGCTTAGCAGTTGCCATGCAAGGCAGTGATGCAACCAGTCAGGATGCTCTCAATGGGGCAGCTGCAGAACATTTTGAGGATCTCAGGACCCATGCCAAATCTTTTCAGTCTCCTGAGGGGGAATAGGCTTTGTCGTAACTTCATCACGATTGTCTTAGTGTGTTCGGACCATGATAGTTTGTTGTTGATGTGGACACCAAGGAACTTGAAGCTCTCAATCTGTTCCACTACAGACCCGTCAATGAGAATGGGGGCCTACTCGGTCCTCATTTTCCTGTAGTCCACAATCATCTCCTTTGTCTTGATCACATTGAGGGAGAGGTTGTTGTCTGGGCACCACATGGCCAGGTCTCTGACCTCCTCCGTATAGGCTGTCTCCTCGTTGTCGGTGATTGGGCCTAACACGGTTGTGTCATTGGCAAACTTGATGATGGTGTTGGAGTTGTTTCTGGCCATGCAGTCATGAGTGAACAGGGAGTACAGGAGGGGACTGAGCATGCACCCCTGAGGGGCCCCCGTGTTGAGGATCAGCGTGGCGGATGTGTTGTTCCCTACTCTTACCACCTGGGGGCGGCCCGTCAAGAAGTCTAGGATCCAGTTGCAGAGGGAGATGTTTAGTCCCAGGGTCCTTAGCTTAGTGATGAGCTTTGAGGGCACTATGGTGTTGAACGCTGAGCTGTAGTCAATGAATAGCATTCTTACATAGGTGTTCCTTTTGTCCAGATGGGAAAGGGCAGTGTTGAGTGCAATGGAGATTGCATCATCTGTGGATTTGTTGGGACGGTATGCAAATTGGAGTGGGTCTAGGGTTTCTGGGATAATGGTGTTGATGTGAGCCATGACCAGTCTTTTAAAGCACTTCATTACGACAGATGTGAGTGCTACGGGTCGATAGTCATTTTGCGAGGTTACCTTAGTGTTCTTTGGCACAGGGACTATGGTGGTTTGCTTGAAACATGTTGGTATTACAGACTCAGTCTGGGACATGTTGAAAATGTCAGTGAAGACACTTGCCAGTTGGTCAGTGCATGCTCGGAGTACACGTCCTGGTCATCCGTCTGGCTCTGCGGCCTTGTGTATGTTGACCTGTTTAAAGGTCTTACTCACATCGGCTATAGATAGAGTGATCACACCGTCATCCGGAACAGCTGATGCTCTCATGCATGTTTCAGTGTTACTTGCCTCGAAGCGAGCTGTGAAGTAATTTTGCTCATCTGGTAGGTTCGTGTCACTGGGCAGCTCGCGGCTGTGCTTCCCTTCGTAGTCTGTAACAGTTTGCAATCCCTGCCACATCTGACGAGCGTCGGAGCCGGGGGAGTATGATTCAATCTTAGTCCTGTATTAACACTTTGCCTGTTTGATGGTTTGACCGAGGGCATAGCGGGATTTCTTATAAGCTTCAGGGTTAGAGTCCCACTCCTTGAAAGAGGCAGCTCTACCCTTTAGCTCATTGCGGATGTTGACTGTAATCAATGGCTTCTGGTTGGGGTATGTTCGTATGGTCATTGTGGAGACAATGTCATCGATGCACTTATTGTTGAAGCCAGTGACTGATGTGGTGTACTCCTCAACGCCATCCGAAGAATCTCAGGACATATTCCAGTCTGTGCTAGCAAAACAGTCCTGTAGCTTAGCAACTGCTTCATCTGTCCAGTTTCAACTGACCACTTTCTTATTCACCTTTCTTATTGTTATAGCACACAAAATAGGTTGAAATGTATTTACAATGCAGTGATTGGTTTGTAATACTGTTGCTGCTCCACTATCATAGCAGCCTCATTCCGGATGCTATTACTAGAACATTCAACATTATCTGATAGACCTTGAGACATTTACTTTATTAATCTAATCTAACAAAACATGACAACATGTAAGGACGTATGATATCATCTCACACCCTCTCTCCTGACTCTCCCTCCATCCATCTCTCTCCTTACTCTCCCTCCATCTCTTCCTGCCTCCATCCCTCCCTCCCTCCCTCCCTCCCTCCCGACCGACCGACCGACCGACTCAGTAGTATAAGTAGTATAAGTAGTATAAGTCAATATCCTGTCACCATTCAATATACTGACACCATTCAATATACGACACCATTCTGTATACATCTGGCCCTTATTTGGACACTGTGTTAACAAACCTCCAAACGAGCTTCAATGCCATACAACACTCCTTCCGTGGCTCCAACTGCTCTTTAATGCGAGTAAAACGAAATGCTTGCTCTTCAACCGAAAGGCATGCTCTTCAAACGATCACCCACCCGCCCGACTAGCATCACTTATAATATGTGGACAACTATAAATACCTAGGTGTCTGGCTAGACTGTAAAATTCTCTTTTCCAGACTCATTAAGTATCTCCAATCCAAAATTAAATCTAGAATCGGCTTCCTATTTCGCAACAAAGCCTCCTTCACTCACGCTGCCAAACATACCCTCGTAAATCTGACTATCCTACCGATCCTTGACTTCGACGATGTCATTTACAAAATAGCCTCCAACACTATATTCAGAAAATTGGATGCAGTCTATCACAGTGCCATCCGTTTTGTCACCAAAGCCCCGTATACTACCCACCACTGCGACATGTGTGCTCTTGTTGGCTGGTCCTCGCTACATATTCATCACCAAACCCACTGGATACAGGTCATCTATAAGTATTTGCTAGGTAAAGCTCCGCCTTATCTCAGCTCACTGGTCACCATAGCAACACCCACCCGTAGCACGCGCTCCAGCAGGTATATTTCACTGGTCATCCCCAAAGCCAACACCTCGTTTGGCCGCCTTTCCTTCCAGTTCTCTGCTGCCAATGAATGGAACGAATTGCAAAAATCTATGAAGTTGGAAACTTATATCTCTCTCACCAACTTTTAGCAACAGCTGTCAGAGCAGCTCACAGATCACTGCACCTGTACACAGCCCATCTGTAAATAGCCCATCCAACCAACTACCTTCCTCATCCCATATTTGTTTTTGTTTTCTGCTCTTTTGCACACCAGTATTTCTACTTCCTCATCTGCATATCTATCACTCTAGTGTTAATTGCTAAATTGTAATTACTTAGCCTCTATGGCCTATTTATTGCCTTACCTCCTTACTTCATTTGCACACACTGTATACAGATTTTTCTATTGTGTTATTGACTGTACGTTTGTTTATCCCGTGTGTAACTCTTTGTTGTTGTTTTTGTCACGCTGCTTTTGCTTTATCTTGGCCAGGTCGCAGTTGTAAATGAGAACTTGTTCTCAACTGGCCTACCTGGTTAAATACAGGTGAAATACATTTTTTTTAATTATACAAAAGTAGGAGGTACAGTATATTGACTTATACAGTAGTAGGAGGTACATTATATTGACTTGTACAGTAGTAGGAGGTACAGTATATTGACTTATGCAGTAGTGGGTGGTACAGTACATATACAGTAGTGTCTGCATTTCTCATAATAACCTCCAAAGATAATTGGTGGTGTGTATTGATTGTCTGCTCCCCTCTCCCCTCTCCCCTCTCTCTTCTCTCCCCTCTCTCCCCTCTCTCTTCTCTCCCCTCGCTCTTCTCTCCTCCCTTCCATCTCCCCTCTCTCTTCTCTCCTCTCTGCCATCTCTCCCCTCTCTTCTCTCCCTTCTCCCCTCTCCAATCTCTCCCCTCTCTCTTTTCTTCCCTTTCTCCCCTCAATGTCCTCTCTCTTTTCTCCCTACTCTCCCTCTGTCTCTCTCTCCTGACTCCCTCTCCCTCCCTCTCTCTCTCCTGACTCTCCCTCTCTCTCTCCTGACCCTCCCTCCCTCCCTCTCTTTTTCTCTGATACTGTTTAAATAGACAACGTTTGGTGTAAGCATACCCACCAACACACATGACATTAATAAATGAACAGGTCTCAGCTAAGCCTTTCTGCTGTTAGTCCCACAGTCATTCCAGAACACCACTTTAAGAAGCCTCGATCGGTCGCAGCATCAAACCAGGTCCTGCCTAATTACCATTCACACAGACTACAACTAAATAATTAATGTACAATGTGCTTACACAACCTGCAATGGGGACAACTAACCCCCTGAAAGACACAAGTGAATAGATACACAGAAACCTGGCCTGTCATCCCTGAAGTCGAGGTTAAAGTAGAAAACGTGTTACCTAAATCTTATCCAAAGAGAGTCGCGATGAGTAACCTGCCTGAGAACTAAAGGTCAACCATCCTCTTCAACCTGGAAACTGAATTCATAAATAGTCAATTTGAAATAAACGTACATTTGGTAAACATAAATATTTTAGTCAGTAGTGGGTGGTACAGTATATTGACTTGTACAGTAGTAGGAGGTACAGTATATTGACTTGTACAGTAGTAGGAGGTACAGTACATATACAGTAGCGGGAGTCTGCATTTCTCATAACAACCTCCATAGATTGGTGGTGTGTATTGATCGTGTCTGCTCCCCTCTCTCCCATCTCCTCTCTCCCCTCTCTCTTCTCTCCCCTCTCCCCTCCCCTCTATCACATCTCCCCTCTCTCCTATCTCTCTTCTCTCCTCTCTCCCCTCTCCCCTCCCCTCTCTCTTCTCTCCCCTCTCTCCTATCTCTCTTCTCTCCTCTCTTCCCTCTCCCCTCTGCTCTCACTTCTCTCCTCTCTCTCCCATCTCCCTTCTTTCCGCTCTCTCTTCTCTCCCCTCTTTCTTCTCTCCCCTCTGCCATCTCTCCCCTCTCTCCCATCTCCCCTCTCTCTTCTCTCCCCTCTCTCCCCTCTTCCTTCTCTCCCATCTCCCCTCTCCCCTCTCTCCCCTTTCTCTTCTCTCCCCTCTCCCCTCTCTCCCCTTTCTCTTCTCTCCCCTCTCCCCTCTCTCCCGTCTCTCTTTTCTGCCCTCTCTCCCCTCATTGTCCTCTCTCTTTTCTCCCTTCTCTCCCATCTCCCCTCTCTCCCCTCTCTCCCATCTCTCCCATCTCCCCTTTCTCCCATCTCCCCTAGTGAAGGAGAGCCCCTATCTCCCCTCGCTCTTCTCTCTTCCTCCCCCTCTCCCATCTCCTCTCCCTCTCTCTCCCCTCTCTCCCTCTCTCCCCTATCTCCCCTCTCTCTCTCCCCTCTCCCCTATCTCTTCTCTCCCCTCTTCTCTCCCCTCTCTATTCTCTCCCATCTCCCCTCTCTCCCCTCCCTCTCCCCTTTCTCCCTCCCCTCTCCCCTCTCTCTTCTCTCCCCTCTCTCTTCTCCTCTCTCTCCTCTCCCCCTCTCCTCTCTCTCTTCTCTCCCCTCTCCCCTCTCCTCTCTCCCTCTCTCCCCTCTCTTCCCTCACCCTTCTCTCCCCTCTCTCGCTCCCCTCTTCTCTCTCCCCTTACCCCTCTCTCACCTCACCTCTTCTCTCCCATCTCCCCTCTCTCCCCTCTCTCTCTCTCCCCTTTCTCCCTCCCCTCTCCCCTCTCTCCCCTCTCTCCAAACCCCTCTCTCCCCTCTCTCTTCTCTCCCCTCTCTCCCCTCTCCCCTCACTCTCCCCTCTCTCCTCTCTCTCTCTCTCTCTCTCTCTCTCTCTCTCTCTCTCTCACCTCACCTCTTCTCTCCCCTCTCTCTTCTCTCCCCTCTCTCTTCTCTCCCCTTTCTCCCCTTAATATCCCGCGTGTGGGCTTCATTCAGTTGCATACACTCTTCACATTGTGTAAAGTTACCTTGCAGAGCCGTGCCTCTGCCTGGCTACCGTCAGCAGCACATCTATTCACGTCACACTCCTCCAGTGACCATCTAGTGTATGTTTGTGTGTGTACCACAGGTCTCCCAAAATAACCCTGAGTGGAGAGTCACTGTATAGAAAAGCGCTCCAGGAGCCATACACACCTGTGACTCATGGCCAGTGGACATCAAGGGTTACTTAAAGCAAAGTGACACTCCGTGGGTTGTGTCTAAAATGCCCCTGTGGTACGAGCTGCTTCCCTCTGTGCCGCATAGCCCTACCTGACTAGGTAAAGGTCAACATAATCACGCTTCTCTGAAACCTTCACTGTACTTTGCATTTGGTCAATTTAAGGATAGCAGTATATTTGACTTGATATGGAGCTGTCTGGGGAAAGGAAGAATAAGAGCATTTACAATAAATTAAATTCTCCATTTGAGTAATGTCTCTTTGCAAAAGCTCCAACCAATTTAGCAGACACAGTTATCACATGGTGTATTATTTGGTTATTATTATCATTTTCTAGCTTAAATGGGGCTCATGACTGAACACGTTTAGTTCTAGCTTTGCATCCATATCAGCCCTGTGTCTGTGTTCGCTCTGTGTCTGTGTTCAGTCTGTGTCTGTGTGGACCCTGTGTCTGTGTTCGCTCTGTGTCTGTGTTCAGTCTGTGTCTGTGTGGACCCTGTGTCTGTGTTCGCTCTGTGTCTGTGTTCAGTCTGTGTCTGTGTTCAGTCTGTGTCTGTGTGGACCCTGTGTCTGTGTTCACTCTGTGTCTGTGTTCACTCTGTGTCTGTGTTCAGTCTGTGTCTGTGTGGACCCTGTGTCTGTGTTCACTCTGTGTCTGTGTTCAGTCTGTGTCTGTGTGGACCCTGTGTCTGTGTTCACTCTGTGTCTGTGTTCATTCTGTGCCTGTGTGGACCCTGTGTCTGTGTTCACTCTGTGTCTGTGTTCAGTCTGTGTCTGTGTGGACCCTGTGTCTGTGTTCACTCTGTGTCTGTGTTCAGTCTGTGTCTGTGTGGACCCTGTGTCTGTGTTCACTCTGTGTCTGTGTTCAGTCTGTGTCTGTGTGGACCCTGTGTCTGTGTTCACTCTGTGTCTGTGTTCACTCTGTGTCTGTGTGGACCCTGTGTCTGTGTTCACTCTGTGTCTGTGTTCGCTCTGTGTCTGTGTTCACTCTGTGTCTGTGTTCACTCTGTGTCTATGTTCACTCTGTGTCTGTGTGGACCCTGTGTCTGTGTGGACCCTGTGTCTGTGTTCACTCTGTGGCTGTGTTCACTCTGTGGCTGTGTTCAGCCTGTGTCTGTGTGGACCCTGTGTCTGTGTTCACTCTGTGTCTGTGTTCACTCTGTGTCTGTGTGGACCCTGTGTCTGTGTTCACTCTGTCTGTGTTCAGTCTGTGTCTGTGTTCACTCTGTGTCTGTGTTCACCGTGTGTCTGTTCACTCTGTCTGTGTTTACCCTCTGTCTGTGTTTAGCATCTGTCTGTGTTTACCCTCTGTCTGTGTTTACCCTCTGTCTGTGTTCACTATGTGTCTGTGTTTACCCTCCGTCTGTGTTCACTATGTGTCTGTGTTCACCGTGTGTCTGTGTTCACCGTGTGTCTGTGTTCACTCTGTGTCTGTGTTCACTCTGTGTCTGTGTTCAGTCTGTGTCTGTGTTCACTATGTGTCTGTGTTCACCGTGTGTCTGTGTTCACCGTGTTTCTGTGTTCACTCTGTGTCTGTGTTCAGTCTGTGTCTGTGTTCAGTCTGTGTCTGTGTGGACCCTGTGTCTGTGTTCACTATGTGTCTGTGTTCACCGTGTGTCTGTGTTCACCATGTGTCTGTGTTCACCGTGTGTCTGTGTTCACCATGTGTCTGTGTTCACTCTGTAAATAGAGCTGTTGGATGAATGAAGTACCTACACTGTCTGTCAGGGGAAGTAAGCAACACCAAACACCTTCTAACCTTCTAATGTTTATTTTATTATATTTACATGACAGTTAGACCGTAACACAGGAGATAACACACCACACATGTAGGATTAGTAAATTCACTCAACTCCAAAGGCTAGTCCTTCATAATTAAACATTGCATATCTTCTGCATACATTACTAATATACCTTCCATCCAACCTGTGCACATGGACTGCCAACACACTTATCTAGTATTTACTGTAGCAGCTGGCTGTAGCAGATAGGGGTTTAGAACATGGATTCATACAGTAGTACCGTGTAGTGTAGATGAAGAACCAAGTGTAAGTCATGAATGAGAAAAAATACAGACCTTCACTTCAGTCAACTGCTTGGGCAATCACTATCTCCAAAATGCATAGATATGCAGCATTAAAAAAAACATGAAAGAACACAGACTGACTGTACTGTGTGTGTCTCAGTCTTTTCTTCAACGCCCTGCGAAGCCCTCCCTCCCTCCCACGGGCTCACCACTGTCCGTCCCCATGGTTTATTGATGTCTCAAACTTTTTACTCAAACATCAGATGTTGTGATGTGATGGGTAAACACAGAAACAACTTCTATTTCTGTGATGGGATCAAATGCCTGCAGCAATGTCACTCCCTTCCTCATCTCATCCATCACTACCGTGGATGGAAGATGTCTCCTCTCTTCCTGAATACATTATACTGTATGTGAATATATAAACCAACCTGTCTCTGAAAAGGATTGTTTTATTTATTCACGTCAGACCGAAGAGAGGATGAGAGAAATGCTGTCTGAGTCAGTGGCAATGCTGTCTGAGCCAGTGGCGATGCTGTCTGAGCCAGTGTTGATGCGTCACGAGGGGCAGGTGGGCAGAGCCCCACCAATATCCAGGAGATGTGGATGCAATTCTGTTTTTTCATGTCACGATAATATATCATATCAGTTAGCAAACAATATAATTGTATTCAAAAATGATATTGAGCTAATAAAGCATATGTAGTCATTTTCCCATTGTGTTGTTGTGTTGCTACATTGTCATTGAGTAACACAGCTCCAAAATGCAGCTGTTTCAGCCTAACTTGGTGCTTTCTGTGGTGGAGGGGCAGACATAAAAATTACAGAGCGTAGGCATCGTTGATCTTCTCTGGTCGCGCGTGATTGGCTCAGGGTGATGTCACTCATGGGAACTCTACATCACCGCAACACCTGTTGGGAGAGCTAGCCAGCAAAATGGAATCATTGATTTACAATAGAAGTTGTCACTGATCACAGATAAATCATCTTATGCCCGGTAACTTTGATTGGGCTGATGTGCCAACTTCATAGCTAGATGGTTGTTTACCGGGCGCTATTACTACATCTTCAAGCTAGGTAGCTTAGCTAGCTGAAACATGTCAACTAGCTTAGCTACAGTATCACTGTAGCCAGTGTAGTGTACTGGTTTCAATACATATGAGCTTTGTTGATTGAGTTTGCCCCACCAATATTTTCATGTTAAAATCACGAGCGATAGAGAGAAAATTTGAAAGAGAAAGAGAGAGAGAAAGAGAAGAGAGAGAGAGAAGGGAGAGAGAGAGAGAATTTGAAAGAGAAAGAGAGAGAAAGAAAGAGAGAAGAGAAGAAAGAGAGAGAGAGAGAATTGAGGCATCACTTCTAAAACATAATTTAATAATGTTATTAGGTCTGCTTTGCTTTTAATGTGCGTCATACTCTTCAGCTGGTTTTGGAGAACTATGTGCTGTAACCTTGCTCGGCAGATTTCCAAGCAATTTGTATTCTGCTTAAAGATGATCCCTCTCTTGTCCAGACTGACTGTTTGTCACGCCCTGACCTTAGAGAGACGTTTATTTTCCTCTAGTTTGGTTAGGTCAGGGTGTGATGTGGGGTGGGCAATCTAGTTTGTCTACTTCTTTGTGTTGAGCCGAGTATGGTCCCTAATCAGAGGCAGCTGTCTATCGTTGTCTCTGATTAGGAATCATACTTAAGCAGCCCTTTTTTCCACCTTTAGTTGTGGGATCTTGTTTTTGTGTAGCTGCCTTTGAGCAGCCCCAGAATATCATGTTTTCGTTGTTCTCCTATTTTGTTGTTTTGGTGAGTTTCATTTTCATTAAAAAAGATGTGGAATTCCATGCACGCTGCGCCTTGGCTTATTTACGATAGGGAGTTCGACGATAGCGATCGTGACATTGTTAGCTACGAGATGGAAGCCTCCACATAGGCTCTGCATAATTCAATGGCTACAAAACGTCATGTCCTTTCACTAGAACTCTCCAATTGCTTGTGTGAACGGCGCCAAGGAAACTACATTAGACACATACAACAGGGTAGTCAAAAAGGTCAAAAGCTTATTATGAGTTTACAGTACGTCATCTAACCACGTTTACATTCATGAATTGTATTTTCTCTATATTGTGTTTCAATATATGCATGCTAACTTTTACACGTTTCCCTCAAACAAATGTACAAACATAAGATGAGTTGTCCATGCTGTGGGGGGATGGGGGAGGGAGGTGAGGGGAGGGAGGGAGATTTAGGTACTTGAATAGGATCCCCATTAGTTGTTGCAAAAGCAGCAGCTACTCTTCCTGGGGTCCACACAAAACATGAAACATAACATAATACATAACATTAATAGACAAGAACAGCTCAAGGACAGAAATACAAACAGTTAAAGGCACACTTAGCCTACATATCAATACATACACACAAACTATCTAGGTCAAATAGGGGAGAGGCGTTGTGCCATGAGGTGTTGCTTTATCTGTTTTTTGAGCAATATGAGATGGAACAGAGTTCCATACAATAAGGGATCTATATAATACTATACGCTTTCTTGAATTTGTTCTGAATTCGGGGACTGTGAAAAGACCCCTGGTGGCATGTCTGGTGAGGTACGTGTGTGTGTTAGAGCTGTGTGTAAGTTAACTAAGCAAACAATTTAGGATTTTCAACACATTAATGTTTATTATAAAAATAAGAAGTGATAGAGTCAGTCTCTCCTCAACGCTTAGCCAAGAGAGACTGGCATGCATAGTATTTATATCAGCCCTCTGATTACAATGATGAGCAAGACGTGCCGCTCTGTCCTGGGCCAGGTGCAGCTTAACTAGGTCCTTCTTTGCAGCACTTGACCACATGACTGGACAATAATCAAGATTAGACAAAACTAGAGTCTGCAGGACTTGCTTTTTGGAGTGTGGTGTCAAAAAAGCACAGCATCTCTTTATTACGGACAGCCCCCTCCCCATCTTTACAATCATTGAATCTATGACAGTTTACAATCTAAGGTAACGTCAAGTAATTTAGTCTCCTCAACTTGTTCAACAGTCACACCATTCATTACCAGATCCAACTGAGGTCTAGAACTTAGGGAATGATTTGTACCAAATACAATGCTCTTAGTTTTAGAGATGTTCAGGACCAGTTTATCACTGGCCACCCATTCCAAAACAGACTGCAACGCTTTGTTAAGGGTTTCAGTGTCTTCATTAGCTGTAGTTGCTGATGCGTATATGGTTGAATCATCAGCATACATGGACACACATGCTCTGTTTAATGGCAGTGGCAGGTCATTGGTAAAAATAGAAAAGAGTAGAGGCCCTAGAGAGCTGCCTTGCAGTACACCACACTTTACATGTTTGACACCAGAGAAGCTTCCATTAAAGAAAACCCTTTGAGTTCCATTAGATAGATAGCTCTGAATCCACGATATGGTTGAAAAGCCATAACACATACATTATGGTCAATAATGTCAAAGGCTGCGCTGAAATCTAGTAGTACATCTCCCACAATCTTCTTATTATCAATTTCTTTCAACCAATCATCAGTTATTTATCTCAGTGCAGTACTTGCTCAGTGCAATAGAACTCTTTTCGTTTTTTTAAAAGATCCATCACTGTCCTCAATGGTACTCCCGCCGGCTTTGGTCTTTGTCATGGTACCTAGCAACGTAGGTTACGCTGTTACTCCTTGCAGTTCCAGACAGGGCAGGTCACAGGGAAGATTGAAAACAACAAACAGCAGGGATCTAGACGGCCACAAACCCGGGACAATCCATGGTCCCAGCCACAATGACTATCCACGTCAAGCCCTCAATAAAACCCCACTAGCTTGATTTGCAGCTTGCTAGCAGTTAGGCTAGCTGCAATGCAAATAGCTCCTCAGACCTGTCCATGGTCGGCAGGATCACTGGACAGAGACTAGCAGTCCGAGTAACTGATGCCAACTGTGTCAGGGATCCAAATTAAAAAGTTAGCTAGCTACTAAGAACTTTCCAATACACCTTCAAAACAACAAACTTTTCAAAACAACAAAACCGAGCTCTTCCTTGTTCCACGTTCAACAGGAACTGACGTCTGTTAGCTAGATAGAGAGGGGGAGAAAGGAAGGGAGGGAGGTGGGGAGAGGGAGGAAGGGGGGAGTTGGAATGGGTGGCATCTCCAGAGAAGGGGGAAGGATAGGGGAGAAGGGAGATGGGAGATGGAAAAGACCAGACAACTATCAACTTTTTAATGGAGTCGATGCCCAAGCTGACATCTAATTAGCATAGTGTAAAAAAATCTGCATCAAAAAACATCTGTTTAAGATAAAGATATCTTTTTTTTTTGTATGGGCATTCAACATCTGTGGTGGTAGGTGGCAGAGCTACAGCTGTGTTTGTCAGACCAGGAGATATCCCATAAATCGGTCTTCTCACAAAAACGGGTTGGGCTACAAACTAATATGAACCCATCATCAAAAGATGAGACTCTCACGTACACATCTCGTCACGCCTCACAAGACTCGCCTGAAGTCGGTAACGCCAATGTGTATTGCCTGTCTGGGATCTGAACCTCTCAGAAGGAAAATCACCAAAAATCACCCACAAAAAGATGCTCCCTATCCGAAGTGTCCAACTTTTTTATTGTTCCTGATCTGAACGGATGCTCAGGAAGTGACTTATCTGAACGGATGCTCAGGAAGTGACTTATCTGAATGGATGCTCAGGAAGTGACTTATCTGAACGGATGCTCAGGAAGTGACTTATCTTAACGGATGCTCAGGAAGTGACTTATCTGAACGGACTGTCAGGAAGTGACTTATCTGAACAGACTGGTCAGGAAGTGACTGATCTGAACGGACTGGTCAGGATGTGACTGATCTGAACGGACTGGTCAGGAAGTGACTGATCTCAACGGACTGGTCAGGAATTGACTTATGTGAACGAACTGGTCAGGAGGGAATTATCTGAACGGACTGGTCAGGAAGTGACTTATTCAAATGGACTGGGCAGGAGGTGTCTGATCTGAACGGACTGATCAGGAATTGACTTATGTGAACGGAGTGGTCAGGAAGTGACTGATCTGAACAGACTGGTCAGGAGTGAATTATGTGAAAGGACTGGTCAAGTAGTGACTGATCTGAAAAGATTTGTCAGGAAGTGACTTATCTGAATGGATTGGTCAGGCAGTGACTTATCTGAATGGATTGACAGGAAATGGCTTATCTGAACGGACTGGTCAGGAAGTGACTTATCTGAACGGACTGGTCAAGAAGTGACTTATCTGAAGGGACTGGTCAGGAAGTGACTGATTTGAATGGACTGGTCAGGAAGTGACTTATCTGAACGGACTGGTCAGGAAGTGACTGATCTGAATGGACTGGTCAGGAAGTGACTGATCTCACCAGACTGGTTAGGAATTGACTTATGTGAACGAACTGGTCAGGAGTGAATTAACTGAACGGACTGGTCAGGAAGTGACTTATTTGATTGGACTAATCAGGAAGTGACTGATATCAACAATCTGGTCAGGAATTGACTTATGTGAATGGACTGGTCAGGAAGTGTATTATCTGAACGGACTGGTCAGGAGTGAATTATCTGAAAGGACTGGTCAGGAAGTGACTGATCTGAATGGATTGGTCAGGAACTGACTTATCTGAATGGACTGTCAGGAAGTGGCTTATCTGAACGGACTGGTCAGGAACTGACTTATCTGAACGGACTGGTCAGGAGTGAATTATGTGAAAGGACTGGTTAGGAAGTGACTGATCTGAATGGATTGGTCAGGAAGTGACTTATCTGAATGGATTGGTCAGGAACTGACTTATCTGAATGGACTGTCAGGAAGTGGCTTATCTGAACGGACTGGTCAGGAAGTGACTTATCTGAACGAACTGGTCAGGAAGTGACTGTTCTGAATGGACTGGTCTGGAAGTGACTGATCTCACCAGACTGGTTAGGGATTGACTTATGTGAACGAACTGGTCAGGAGTGAATTATCTGAACGGACTGGTCAGGAAGTGACTTATTTGAATGGACTAATCAGGAAGTGACTGATATCAACATACTGGCCAGGAATTGACTTATGTGAATGGACTGGTCAGGAGTGTATTATCTGAACGGACTGGTCAGGAGTGAATTATCTGAAAGGACTGGTCAGGAAGTGACTGATCTGAATGGACTGGTCAGGAAGTGACTTATCTGAAGGGACTGTCAGGAAGTGGCTTATCTGAAAGGACTGGTCAGGAAGTGACTTATCTGAACGGACTGGTCAGGAAGTGACTGATCTGAACAGACTGGTCAGGAAGTGACTTATCTGAACGGACTGGTCAGGAAGTGGCTGATCATAAACTGACTGGTCAGGAAGTGACTGATCTGAAAGGACTGGTCAGCAAGTGACTTATCTGAACGGACTGGTCAGGAGTGATTGATCTGAATGGACTGTTCAGGAAGTGACTGATCTCAACGGACTGGTCAGGAAGTGACTGATCTCAACGGACTGGTCAGGAGTGAATTATCTGAACGGACTGGTCAGGAAGTGACTCATTTGAATGGACTAATCAGGAAGTGACTGATCTCAACGGACTGGTCAGGAAGTGACTTATCTGAACGTACTGGTCAGGAAGTGACTGATCATATACTGATTGGTCAGGAAGTGACTGATCTCAACGGACTGGTCAGGAGTGAATTATCTGAATGGACTGGTCAGGAGTGACTGATCTGAATGGACTTGTTAGGAAGTGACTGATTTGAATGGACTGGTCAGGAAGTGACTTATCTGAACGGACTGGTCAGGAATTGACTTATGTGAATGTACTGGTCAGCAAGTGACTGATCTGAACAGACTGGTCAGGAAGTAAATTATTTGAATGTACTGGTCAGGAAGTGACTGATCTGAACAGACTGTTCAGGAAGTGACTGATCTGAACGGACTGGTCAGCAAGTGACTTATCTGAACGGACTGGTCAGCAAGTGACTTATCTGAACGGACTGGTCAGGATGTGACTGATCTGAACGGACTGGACAGGATGTGACTTATCTGAACGGACTGGTCAGGAGTGAATAAACTGAACGGACTGGTCAGGAAGTGACTGATCTGAATGGACTGGTCAGGAAGTGACTTATTTGAATGGACTGGTCAGGAAGTGACTGATCTGAACGGACTGGTCAGGAATTGACTTATGTGAACGGACTGGTCAGGAGTGAATTATCTGAACGGACTGGTCAGGAAGTGACTGATCTGAATGGACTGGTCAGGAAGTGACTGATCTGAACGGACTGGTCAGGAATTGACTTATGTGAATGGACTGGTCAGGAGTGAATTATCTGAACGGACTGGTCTGGAAGTGACTGATCTGAATGGACTGGTCAGGAAGTAACTGATCTCAACGGACTGGTTAGGAAGTGACTGATCTGAACGGACTGGTCAGGAGTGATTGATCTGAATTGACTGGTCAGGAAGTAACTGATCTCAACGGACTGGTTAGGAAGTGACTGATCTGAACGGACTGGTCAGGAGTGATTGATCTGAATTGACTGGTCAGGAAGTAACTGATCTCAACAGACTGGTTAGGAAGTGACTGATCTGAAGGGACTGTCAGGTAGTGGCTTATCTGAAAGGACTGGTCAGGAAGTGACTTATCTGAACGGACTGGTCAAGAAGTGACTTATCTGAATGGAATTTTCAGGAAGTGGCTTATCTGGAAGGACTGGTCAGGAAGTGACTGATCTGAACAGGCTGGTCAGGAAGTGACTTATCTGAATGGACTGGTCAGCAAGTGACTTATCTGAATGGACTGGTCAGGAAGTGTCTGATCTGAATAGACTCATCAGGAAGCGACATATCTCAACGGACTTGTCAGGAAGTGACTGATCTGAACAGACTGGTCAGGAAGTGACTGACCTGAGCAGACTGGTCAGGAAGTTATTTATCTGAATGGACTGGTCAGGAAATGACTTTGCAGACTGTATGTGAGGGCTCATGCCTTGTCTCATGAATGATCTGATATGATCTCACGCCTCTGCTTTATTCAGTCCAGTCAGATCAGTGGATGGATGTGGGTTGAAGGATGAAGGATGAAGGATGTAGGATAATATTTAGACGTGGTTGTGCTGGACTTGGCAGATAAACAGAACATCATGATACTCCATCTAAGCTTTTCACCATCTGGCAGGTAGCCTAGTGGGTATAGCCTTGGATTAGGAACTGGAAGGTTGCAAGATCGAATCTCTGAGCTGACAAGGTAAAAATCTGTCATTCTGCCCCTGAACAAGGCAGTTAACCCACTTCTTCTAGGCTGTCGTTGAAAATAAGAAATTGTTCTTAACTGACTTGCCTCATTAAATAAAGGTAAATAACATAAATCTCTGTTCATTGAGAAAGGGAAGAAGGTGATGCTTTTCAACATTTCTGAGGCAAAACCAGAGGATCTTTATTATTAGCCAAAGTTAGCTATTTTTTTTCGTTTACAGGGAATGAACGTCTGCCTTGGTCTCTGGTTTCTATAGTTGACTTGACGGTCAGGATATGTCCCAGCATGTATCATTCTGCCCCCTTGCCCTTTAAGCAAAACCCATCTCTTACAACAGCGCTGTTCGAGCCCTCCTCATTGCACTCCTTGTTATACCGCTGCTTGGGGCCAATAAAGAGGGAAACCTAATAAAATAAATCAATACAAAAATGATTTTATACTGAAGTTACTGAACGGGCGCTCAAGACCCTGATATAATTGTTTTTTGTCTGTCTTCTCCAGCCTGATGGACAGCAAGAAACATGTAGGACGTTGAGCAGTAATGAAATGTCTAATCAAGGCTGTGTGTGATTGTTATGCATCCTACATGCAGCCACAGCGGAGGGATCATCAGGCTCTCAGTGTGTCAGCCGTAGCCTGTAGCTAAAGATAGCAGTTTTCATCAAGAGATGAAATGAGGTTTGGAAAAATGAGAGAAAAATCCAAATGGCCTGGAGATAAAAATGACGTGCTTGTTGTTCACAGAAATGGCTCTCTGGCCACTGGAATAAAGAAAAAACACACACATACTGTTGAGGCACCTTTATCGGTGTTGTTAGCCACAAATGTACCGATGCGATGGGCTATATTTATCACTAATGAGATAAATAATGCTGCTATTTGTCCCGAGCCCTAGGTGCCACGTCAAGCCAGAGCGATGAAGATTTCAAGGTGTAACAACATAACAACATGAGCTCTGTAATGATGGGAGCACAAGGTCCAACAAAGATACACTGACCAACTATAGTCTGCCTGGCTGTCTCCCTTCCTCCCAACCTGCCTTACTGTCTCCCTCCCTCCCTCCCACCCTGTCTTACTGTCTCCCTCCCTCCCACCCTGCCTCACTGTCTCCCTCCCTCCGACCCTGCCTTACTGTCTCCCTCCCTCCGACCCTGCCTTACTGTCTCCCTCCCTCCAACCCTGCCTCACTGTCTCCCTCCCTCCCACCCTGCCTCACTGTCTCCCTCCCTCCCTCCGACCCTGCCTTACTGTCTCCCTCCCTCCGACCCTGCCTTACTGTCTCCCTCCCTCCCTCCGACCCTGCCTTACTGTCTCCCTCCCTCCCTCCGACCCTGCCTTACTGTCTCCCTCCCTCCGACCCTGCCTTACTGTCTCCCTCCCTCCCACCCTGTCTTACTGTCTCCCTCCCTCCCACCCTGCCTTACTGTCTCCCTCCCTCCCACCCTGCCTTACTGTCTCCCTCCCTCCGACCCTGCCTTACTGTCTCCCTCCCTCCGACCCTGCCTTACTGTCTCCCTCCCTCCCACCCTGCCTTTCTGACTGCCTGCCTCCCAGCCTGCTTTTCTGACTGCCTGCCTTTCTGACTGCATGCCTCCCACCCTGCCTTTCTGACTGCATGCCTGCCTGACACACACAGTGAGATGCTTGGTCTTTAGAGCACTAAAAACTGTTCACTTTTTTTCCTTGCAGTTTTCCCCTAGCAACTGCTGAATACAACTCTCTGTACAATTACCGACATATGATTAATTGAAACCCTAATTACATGAATGCCTCATTATGAAACAGCTTATGGTAGGTAGCACCATAACAGTGGGCTCTCAGTGAGAGTCTGGCAGGGATCAGTCAGCAATGGGTTAACATCTATCATCATTATGGGGGAGGCGTCAGTCATTTGGGATTATATGCCCTTAAAGTCAGCACAATTTAGATTTTAAAGTAGGGGATTTAGTGTAATGTCACATTTCTGGAGTTCAAATTTAAATGCAATGGAGATCAAATTGCAATATTGCACATCAATATTTAAAAAAAAAAAGAAATAAAAAAAATCAATTGCGCCTTTTCTCTTTCATATTTAAATAAAAACAGTGGAAACTGCTATGAACGAGAACACGAACCAGAATCAAATCCCCTTTGGTTTACAGTCCTAAGGTACCAATTACCTTTCCATGGTCCTAAGTTTCAGGCACTATAGGGACAGATGAGAGACTGGATGAATTTATAGCTATGCACAAGGCTGAGCAGCAGAATAAGCTGACTGTAAACCTTCCAACCTGAGAGAGTGAGGTACCTTACATCTCCACACACACACACACACACACACACACACACACACACACACACACACACACACACACACACACACACACACACACACACACACACACACACACACACACACACACACACACACACACACACACACACACACACACACACACAAGAAAACACTTCCTGGACTGCCTTCACCTTCGGGGGTGATATATAGCATGCAAGCGGGTGGTAGTCATGCATGTCATTACTCCGTGTGGAATTTTATCAGCCCATGCCTGGCCCGGGGGGAAGAAACACGGCCTGCAATGAGAAGGAGAGAGGGAACTCCCCTGGGGGCTTACATGTGCAGAAGAAGACATGCATTTTTAAAGCCGTGTAGCTGCAGCGGTGCCGGAGCCGACTGGTGTCCTGCTCTTATCCTGATGATTAAGGGAAGAGATGGATTATCAGGCTAGAGAGAGAAACATCAAAGAGTTTTAAGAGAAGGATCCCCTTGAACATTTCATCTAGGCTGCAGTGTATGGGGGCAGAGGGCCCTGTAGACAGCCTAGCATGGCTCCTGGGTGTGGAGGGTGACCGACAGAACAGAACATCCACACATAGAATGGGTATGGATGTACATTCCTTGGTTGTTTCACAGTCCATGCAATGCGACAGCTCTAGAGAATGTGACTTACTGTTTTTGAACCTGTGTCATCTGCAATACAGTTTTAACCCCTTACACTTGTGCCAAATTGAAATGTTTGTAACAGAAGAACTCTAAAAAGTATATGCGTGAACATGGTAGCAATTGAAAGAGAACACTTTCAAGATTATGGGGAAATTATCAGACCAAAGGTGAAACAAGAGAGACTCCAAACATACACTGTTGATTTTATGTGCATTTTAAATTTAAGGTACTTTTCCCAGAGTTTATCAATAACGAAATCTGAAAATTCTCAAATCAAATTGTATTGGTCACATACACATGGTTAGCAGATGTTATTGCGAGTGTAGCGAAATGCTTACTCTGGATACATTCAGTAACATAATAAGATTATGAAGATTTTTTTTTTTTTGAGTACGTGCAACCAACAACAACAATAAAATGAAGGGTTTGAGTGAGAGGTCTAACTGGGGTCTCCAAGTGGACACACACCTCTCCATTTCAATGCACTTTTATGACTCAAGGAAAGAGCCTTCAACTATAAGGTGCTTTTTTGAGGTCGCCTAGCTTTGCCATTGAGGAACTGAAGCAAGCGCACTTGTAGTTTTCTGTTTGTAACACAGCCCTGCCTCCAGTGGTGTAAAGTACTTAAGTAAAATAGTTTAAAGTACTACTTAATTCGTTTTTTTATATTTTTGACAACTTTTACTTATACTACATTCCTAAAGAAAATAATATATTTTTTACTCCATACATTTTCCTTGACAACCAAAAGTTACATTTTGAATGCTTAGCAGGACAGGAAAATGGTCCAATTCAGGCACTAATCAAGAGAACATCCCTGACCATCAAAAAATTACTCTTATTATTTTACACAAACCAACGATGTCCATTATAAATCGTATTCCGGGACAGGTGGGCATCATTTGAAAGCTTATTCTATTACCAATATAGCTGGCTAAGTTAGAAAAAAATATCTTACAGTGTTAGGCTTTCAAAAGGCACTTCAGACAAACATATTGTAATTTTGGTACACATTGGAGTCATAAGTGTATTCAAGTACATGTTCCACGGCTAATTTTCTTCACATTACAACAAACATAGGCTCATTCTGTTCAGGACAACCCAGGGCATAACTCATGTCCTCCTTGTAACTGTACATTACATTAAACATGGCAAGTATAAAAATTGTTACTATAAATGACATGAGTTTTCAAATATGTAAATGGAGGTGCACATTTGGATGTGTGGTTTGCTTGCATGACATCAAAGAGGTATTTATTACAATCCTCAACGGCTCATTTTTCAGAACACATCGATTCAGTTTACAGCATTCCCTTCACTCAAGACAACAACAAATGTTCAAAAGTAGCCTAATTAGCTGGAGGGATGGGGCCATCTTGTCGCATGCAGTGCTCAAGTTTATAACGGCTGTCATTCAAAACCCGTACAGCGCTGTGAAGCGGAGAACCTGAGCTCTGACTTCACGTATAGCATGTTACTGTGCAGCCACTGCGTTCCAATTTAGGCGCTTATCAATGATTAAATCTACAATTTTCAACCTGTTTAAGATGACGACAGGAGCTGCGAGTGGAAAAGGCTAACCCCCCTGATGCAAAGCCCAGATATTAGCCTTGGGAGCTAACACAATTCTTCAGGCCTCAGGTAAGGTTATCATATGTGTGGTTGAACCACATAAATTACATGTAGAACACTGAAAAAGGTTCGGAATGAGATTTAGGGAAGCGAATTTTCATTCTAGCATTTGAAATTGAGTATCCAAAATGGCTGCCTAGCTACTCACAACAGAACGTTGCTTTATATTTAGCCACTGTCGTGTCTTTGGCTATGCCAGATTAAGTGATATGACATGCTAACTTATAAAATTATTTCTCTGTAATTGATATTACCTGATTAAGCTAATCATGTAAATGTAATTAACTAGAAAGTCGGGGCACCACAGAAGAACGTTTATAGAGCTGTTATCCTCTGAATAAACTCTTAAAATACTTAGTAATATTTTACATCGATAGCAGTCAATCTTAACCCGTATGTTGTTTCAGTCTCATCATGAAAGTTGTAATTCTTGGTTATCTGCACGAACCCAGTCTTTACTAAAATCATCCATACATCAATTGTCTTAAAATCATTTATTTACTACACTAAGTAATTAACAGAAAACATACAAACAGTAATTATCGTCACCAAGGATTGGCATAGTAATGTGCCCTACTGGCTAACAAGCATGGCTGGTCTGTTAGACAATGGGTCATAAAACGGTAAGCTGAGAAGTTACACAGAGTTCATTAATATTAACAATTGACAATTGAAGGCTCACTCATTCGGGAACAATTGCAGTATCAATATATATTTACGCTCATGTGTCGTCGGGATTCTTGTTGGAGAGTTTTGTTCTGATGGAGAGTTTGTCAGCGTTCTCTCTCTCGGTTAGAATGGATCGTTCAGAGCGACATTCATGAATGTCGTCATAGAATGGATGTGGTTGGTCTTTGCGTTCGATGATATAATTTACTTAGCTGCAGACTAATAATTAATATCAAAGACTTGTTCTTATTCTGTCGGTCTCGATAGTAAAAGTTAACCACGTGGTATAGTTTACTTTCAGTAGAGTACTTGGCTGGTCAAACCTCTGGGCCAAACCCACGATGGAGTGTAGGCCTGGTCTGTAGAAATGTAAATCAGGGGGTCTTTTATAGTACCCAGAGAACAGGCTTGTCAAATGACGCCTGGTCCTGTATGTGTCCCTGGGGGCGTGCCTATGACTGAGCTAGACTTGGTTACAGAAATATAATTATATCACATTAACATCAGTACATAGCATCTCAATGTATTACAAATAGCTTTATCCTTAATAATACATTGTATACACCCATGTGGATTCAGTCTCATCGCTGAGGCTATCCTGTAGACCGTTTTAGGGTAATATGGCTATATTGTCTCTTCTGAGTATCACAAAATTGTACCAAGCAGATCAGTTCGTAGCTGGAGTCTTCATCAATCTTCCATATCTTCTCCAGAACACACATGTCGCTAGGTTCTCCAATTCTATGAGTTGGAAGAATTTCCTTTGTCTCTCTATGAAACATGTTGTAGTAGATTCTCCTCTTGGAATTTTTACAACCCTGGGTTGGGGGGGAAGGTAGGTTGGGTGATGGTACAAAGGGGAGGGGGTCAACTGTCCTTCCTGTACCCAAAGAGGCCAACGTCATGACATACCCCCCCTGGTGGTTTGGATCTTGTTTATCCTGCAAGTTACAAATCAACATAAAATCATGACCACGTGATGTCCCATTGGTAGATCATCGTTGCAGTCCTCTCTGGTGGTTGAACTTGGTAGGCTCTCTGAAAGCGGAGCCGTCCACCACAAGGATGGGCAGTTGATGTCCGGTTGGTGGTCGCCGTTGCGGTCTCCTCTAGTGGTGTACCTTGGTAGGTTCCCTGGAAGCTGCAAAGTACCCCAGGGAGGGCCAGGGGATGTCCTGGTTGTTGATCGCCGTTGCGGTCCCCCCCTCTGGTGGTTTACCTTGGTAGTCTCTCTGACAGCGGGCATGCCGCCACAAGGATAGGTTGTGGGTGTCCGGATTTGGGGTCGCCGTTCCGGACCCGTCGTCCAGACTGGAAGATCTGGGCAGTAACTTAGGCAGATGTTAACAACGCACACACACTCATGAAATATATATGATTACATTCATTCCCCAATGAGCGGCGTTGTGGCACTAAGTGATGGTTGTATGGGGACTTTGTTTATGGCTCTATCACTTCCTATGTGTCAAAGGAACTGAACCGAAAGGGAATGAAAGCATAAACAAAACAAAAATATACAAAATATAGTTCTCACACAAAAAAAAATCATCTAATTGGACTGTATTCTATATACGTCCAATGTTCTGGCAAAATGATTATCATGGCATTGTCTCTAATGCCATATCTAGGGTTTTCCTACTTGGTGTGTTGCTTAGGCGCTATCCTAAGTTGATAACTATATGATAAGTCTACAGCTGTAATGCACTAGTTTTGGGCAGTCTACAGGTATGACCTACGGACTTCTGGGAAGAAAACTGGTGAGTGCTGTAGAGTCAAAGGCCTAGAAGTAAATGTTCAACTTTACTAAGGCTGGTATATTGCTTGGGCCCTTAAGTGGTCCTAGCATAAATCCTAATTGGATGTTCCGTTGTGCATGTGCGCTTCTGCTTACACAAGCGCGCATGTCAAGGGAAGAAAACCAAGTATCCGGGCAGATTACAACTTGTTCAGAATGAGTCTGACGTAGTCAGGTAATTTTCAGGTCAATGCCTGGAGGTCAGTCAGAATTGGTGTCAAGGGAGTCTGTAGTAGTTTTTCTACAAGTCACTGTTTCTTCCACTTTTGTAGTGGCGATAGGTATGAAGTCTATTTCATAGCTATGTTATCCACGGAGGAGCTAACCTCACGACGGAAGTACTCTTTAAGTATTGGACCAGTCATACGTGGTGTGATCATGGTTCATGACTTCTAATAATTTTCCTCCTGAATGGAGGGTCCTATTTATTAGTGGCATGTGTGTTAACCATTGGAAGAGTGCACTGGAGATTCCCCTCCACGTGTTGCACTCTGAGTGACTCCTATGTCGCTGTTGTCGATGGTAATTTGATTGGTTAAATCTCTAACCTTCTTACTGATTGTAGCTGGACTGACTGTTGCTAGTATTGGTACTGGTACTCAAGGGGACCAGTTATCCTACCGATTTATTCTGAAATATTATCTACCGGAACACATGATTGGAGCATTTTACTAGTTGTATGGTAGTTGAACCTACACATGGCAAAGAATGATTACTGATGCCATTTGTTTTGGAGGTGGACAAGTCCACTGGACTTCCTTTACGACCAGTGTGGTACACCTCAGTACTATCTTAGATGTGTTCTAAGATAATCCCCGTCTAGGGGCCTGTCTGCTCCTCACTGTTCTCATAGGAGAGTTTACAACTAGATTTGATTTATGCTCTGGCGGCCTCGTACGGTGTTGTCCGTAGTCTTGACCCCCCCACCGGCCTCGATGAGGCTCATCATGGGTCTGGGCTACTATTCCCCCCCTTTGTGCCTCGGGACCCCCCCACCAGCGGGTGGTGTTGGTGTCCGATGCGCAAACAAGAAGATCGGACCCTACGTACGAGTTTTCAGCGGCCGCGTTGTTATGAGAATGGCTGTAACCTTTCAACCAAATCTCCTGGTGTTTGTGCTTCAAAACGCTCAGTGGCTGTCGAGGCATGTCAGTCCCCACCGCGTCCGCGTGTGGCAACCTCTTCATTACCTGCGAACTGAGACGAGGATATCGGTCTGTGATATCGCAAAGTGTTTCACCAGTGGGGGTCATCGGGTCAGTTGCTGGACTGACGCCATTAGTGTCATTGTAAGGGGTGACAGTCCCGAACAAAGCGGAAGGTGTATCATCGGAAGCAGAGTATACTCTGTGCATCAATGTTTTACTTGCTGAGACGGCCGCAGTGCTTGCGGAAGTGTCCAAAGGGCAAGAGAAGTTCATATCAACTATCGTATTGCACGACTGCAAGGAGGAGGGAAGTTGCTTATTCACAGAGGCAGCTGGCTCGAAATCATGAAAAGAATGGTCAATCAGGTTGGCTGATGGAATGTGTCGAGATATCGTAATATCTCCTTGGATCGGATTCTGCACCAAGAGGTTTCTAAACGTCTTTTTCCCAAGGGGTGCTTTCGACAGATACCCCTCGTGAAGGACTGCGTTGCAGCTAGCGTTAGGGGAAGACAGTGTGGTCAGTGGAGAAGGCACGGTGGCCTGTGACCATACCTGGTTGGTTTTCCAATCCATCAATGGGAGTAACCGATCCATCAAGTCTGCTCCAAGTAGGAGGGTTACAGTTTCGAGGCTGGTAACATACACAGGGTGAACGAGCGATACGTCCTGGAAGTGTAGTTTCAGCATGACTCTCAATGTGAGAGGCGAGGTAGTCTGAGTGACCCCTCGAAGTTTAGTGTCGCATCGTTCCACTTTTAACCAACGTTTAGTTGGCTTCAAAGCCCTTTTGAGATCATCAAACAATGTTTGAGAGATGAGTGATATTGTCGCACCCGAATCAATTAGCGCATGACAAGCTAAGCAGTCCTCCAGGACTGTTTCCAGGTATGGCCGTTTAGATTCGTGGTTAGTGGACATATTCCCCACAAAGTGGAGTGGTCGTTCGCAACGACGTGATGTGCCATGTCTGTTCAAGATGGAAGCAGATTGACTTTTCCGATTTTGAGTGGCCTTGGCTTTAACGAAGCGTTTGACCTTTATCTTCACAACTTTAGTATCAGAGTCTATAGACAAAGCCCGGGGGCTTGTTTCTTGATCAAGCGGGCCCTGGATAGGGTCTTGAATGAGAGCGGGAGAAATTTGAACTTTAACGTCCTTGCTATGGGTGTTAATTCCTGTGGACCTGGTGTCCGGTAATTCCCCGTCTAGTCCTTGTGACTTATCTTTTACCCTTTTCTCAAATTGTTCTCGCTTAAGTTCTTCCCGTAGTGGGACTTCTGGAGAACATTGGTCTACGTTTTGATCGTCCTTCAACCCTTTGTTACCCTTGTGCTCTGACACTTTTTGTGGGTTGGGTGCAGGAACGTAGCGAACGGGTCGATTGTAGCGGTAGTCATGTTGATGGCTACGTACTTTACAGTTATTTCGACCGCGGAGGTTATTGGAATCATGGTTTCGTGGTAGAAACTGTTGTTGTGCGTCATCACTCGACGCTCCAATACCTGATAATGCACCCTCTAACTGGAGTGAGTGCTCCTGGTTAAACTTCAAAACTGAGTGGTCAGGGCTCTTAGCGTTGTGAACTTTTGATGCCTCAAAAGCTGTGCTTGCAAGCTCTCTGAGTTGTAAGATAGGCAAGCCAACGTGGGCGGCAGGGCCCAAGTAGGTAATGAAGGTGGGATACATGTTCGACAGAAACATTTGTTTGAATGGTAAAAGCTCTTCCATTCCTGTTTCTGTGAGTAGGCCAAAGTAAGCTGAACGAAGCCTATGATAGTAAGCTTGTGGGTGTTCGTTCCGAGCTTGTTTGACGGTGTTAGCCAGTGAGCTATCGTGTTTGCGAGTCGCAGAACCACTGAATTCTAATTTCAAAGCTGTGGCAAGTTTAGTGTAGTCATTTAGCACGTGTTGCTGTTGTAGACGAATGAACCTTGTCACGTGTCTATTTGACGTTCGCTTCAACAGGTAAACCCTGTCAGAACCTGTAGCGTTCGGGTAGCCATCCAACGCATCCTCTATGTCAGCTAGGAACGTCTCAGTATCGTTTGGCTGACCTGGAATGGGGTCAAAGGTGGGGAAATTCTTGACGAGTTTGTCAAGGTATTCCGCGCCAAGCGGGCGGAGAGGGTTGGCTTCATCCTGTGGAGAGATTGGGGCCGAAAGGCCAAGAGAGGAAGCCAAGCCTTGTTGTTGTTGGCCAAGAGGCGCCATATAACTCAGTGCCGAAGGGCAAAGAGGAGAAGACTGAGGGACACATGAGGGAGGCAATGTCTGAAACCTATTGTCTTCACTCCTGTGAGTACAGGGCTCCGGTTGCTTGGATGGGAAGTCGCGCTGTAGAGCGGTACCATTCTGGATTTCCTCCAGATGGTACCTAAGGGTGGAATTCTGCTGCATTGCAGAGTCCACTTGAGCGCTTAGAGTACTGATTTTGGACACGTGAGTGTCACACCTGCTCCTTTCGGTCTCAAACTTATCTGTCATGGTTTGCAGATAGAGGTCTTGAGTACGGAGCGAGAGATTCAGTGATGAGATTTCCTCTGCTTGCTTAGAAATCAATATTTCCAACCTCATCACCTGAGTTCTCTCATCATTCATTTGGTCAGCGACTTCAATAAGTTCTGCTGATTTATCATCCAACTTTGTCATTGTGTTCATTAACTGATCGTCTTTGGTCTGCAGCGCTTTGAGGAGCACCGTGTTATTTTGAGTAACATTCAACAAAACAGCATGCATGTTGTCAAGTTGAGCGCTCCTGTTTGTAGATAACTCTTCAGATATCTAGTTTGGCGTGGACATCATCGTATTTAGTTTTGGCTAAATCGAGTTGTTCCTGTAGCCTATGATTTTGTTCCTGTAGAAAACGATTTTGTTGAAGAGCTTGTGCTTGTTCATCGTCATACGTTTTTGCAATTACATTTAATTGTTCAGTTTTCGAACGCAGTTCCATAGCTAGCAGAATTTTTCCCTTGTCTGCCTTGGTCATTGGTTTCCCGGTTCTCTCCACCTGTCCCTTTATGTCTACCATTACCTGCTCGTGCTTCAGCTGTGCACTGCGGTATTGGACAGATGGCAATCTCGGATGGCAAGACATCAGAGCTAGACTGGAGAGAACCTTTACGAGGCCTGCACCCGATGGTTGATTTTGGAAAACATTGTTGTCTGCTTTTCCACTAATGGCATAATTAGGGTTGTTATCGCTGCTGAGGTCAGAGATCAATCCATTTACGGGTGGAGGTTCACTAATTAGCGGGCGAGTGGGGACCACCCCCTCTGATAGCTTGCACATTATTAGAACATTTGAAAGGAAAAATGTTTTTCCTAATTTTCCAAAATTTGGTTTTGGAACGTGGGGAGCTGCAAAGACGATTTTAATCTATTTATAGACGTTAATGAACCATCAGTACTGTACAGTACTGTGGAAGTTGGGCGTGAATGAATTTGCAAAAGCAAATTGAATTAATCAATGCCAATGATTAGTCCTACCTGGGTAGGCTGTCTGGGTATTAAACTTGAATTACCTGAGAGTTTGCTTCATCCAGGTTAATATGCAAAGTTTAAGTTGTCTCATTTAATTGGAAGAACCTAGAAAGGTATGTTCGACAATTTAACTTATTAAATTGAATGAGACGATTGGTTCCTACAATCTCCATTGATTGGATATCATAAGTGTAAACCGAAGGTCAAATGTTGGGACCCTTCACCACTAGGGTACGCTCCTACCTGGGCTGAGCGTCAGTAAAGGGGTTTTACTGACTGTGCCTTGCTAAAGCAGATTTTACTGATTAATCTATTTAGGATATATCAAACCTGTATAGGCTATCTGGGAATTAACTTTGAATTACCTGAGAGGTTGCTTCATCAAAGGTTAATATGCAAAGTTTAAGTTGTCTCATTTAGTTGGAAGAACCTAGAAAGGTATGTTCGACAATTTAACTAAATAAATTGAATGAGGCAATGATACCCAAGCAATTCAGATTGCGGAGTTATCCTAACAGTAATGTAGTTTAAATGTTTAGGGTACATTCACCACTATACTTTCCCTTAAGGCCGAAGCCACATGGGATTCACTCCCGTCAGTAATGGGTTTTACTGAAGGTGCCTTGCTAAAGCAGATTTTACTGATTAATCTATTTATGATATATCAAACCTGTATAGGCTATCTGGGAATTAACTTTGAATTACCTGAGAGGTTGCTTCATCAAGGTTAATATGCAAAGTTTAAGTTGTCTCATTCAGTTGGAAGAACCTAGAAAGGTATGTTCGACAATTTAACTAAATAAATTGAATGAGGCAATGATACCCAAGCAATTCAGATTGCGGAGTTATCATAACAGTAATGTGGTTTAAATGTTTAGAGTACATTCACCACTATACTTTCCCTTAAGGCCGAAGCCACATGGGATTCACTCCCGTCAGTAATGGGTTTTACTGAAGGTGCCTTGCTAAAGCAGATTTTACTGATTAATCTATTTATGATATATCAAACCTGTATAGGCTATCTGGGAATTAACTTTCAATTAACCTGAGAGCCTTGCTTCATCTAAGTTAAGTTTGGAAAAAGTTAATCATGTCTCATTATGGACGCCCAATCAATTTTGGATATTTTTTAAAAAGATCCACTTGAAAAGGTAAATCTGGCAATTTCACTTGTTAGTTAAATTGAATGAGACGTCATATCCCATGCTCCACGTTTGAATTTCCCCTAGAGATGTGCTGGCAATTCTTCACCACCAGGGTGCAGAATGATGAAATTTAAACGGAAGTACAAAGGTCGGACTTCCGTCGCGCTACGGAGGAATTTTAAACGTGGTACGGAGAGAGGAAATGTTCCCTCTCTGTTAGCTTGCCCGTAATGCTAAGCTATTGCTACTTGGTTCAGAAGTATCCTTCCAAGCACCAAAATAGGATCCTTTCACTTATGGAAAGGGTGGGTTTTCTAGTGACGTCTCACCTTAACCCCATTCAGCATATTGTGCTAGCGTTTATGCTGACCGGAGCGACACGGTACTTAAATACAGATACGCATACGGTCTGCCCACTGTCTTAGTGCGGTAGGCAAATTATTCGGCTCGGTTACCGGACAGTTAACTTCTAAATTCTAACCTTACTCTAGAAGTTAATATTTACCGACAGAAATAGTACCGTTTGGCCTAACGGACTAAAACTGGAATTTATTCCTCACTGCTATCGATATAAGACCGGGGCTATTTTAAATAGCTTCTCTCAATGGAAAATGCACAATCACTTTGTTTAGATAGCAGGCTGTTTGTACAATTCTGTTTGCACAATTGATATATAGAATTTCACAGCAAAGTCCAATTCTATCTTAGATTCCTCGCACGGGGGCTCCATATATGTATTATCAAAATGAGCCAACGTGCATTTTAGTTTGAGTCCTCACACGGGGGCACCATATATGTCGTGTCTTTGGCTATGCCGGATTAAGTGATATGACATGCTAACTTATAAAATTATTTCTCTGTAATTGATATTACCTGATTAAGCTAATCATGTAAATGTAATTAACTAGAAAGTCGGGGCACCACAGAAGAACGTTTATAGAGCTGTTATCCTCTGAATAAACTCTTAAAATACTTAGTAATATTTTACATCGATAGCAGTCAATCTTAACCCGTATGTTGTTTCAGTCTCATCATGAAAGTTGTAATTCTTGGTTATCTGCACGAACCCAGTCTTTACTAAAATCATCCATACATCAATTGTCTTAAAATCATTTATTTACTACACTAAGTAATTAACAGAAAACATACAAACAGTAATTATCGTCACCAAGGATTGGCATAGTAATGTGCCCTACTGGCTAACAAGCATGGCTGGTCTGTTAGACAATGGGTCATAAAACGGTAAGCTGAGAAGTTACACAGAGTTCATTAATATTAACAATTGACAATTGAAGGCTCACTCATTCGGGAACAATTGCAGTATCAATATATATTTACGCTCATGTGTCGTCGGGATTCTTGTTGGAGAGTTTTGTTCTGATGGAGAGTTTGTCAGCGTTCTCTCTCTCGGTTAGAATGGATCGTTCAGAGCGACATTCATGAATGTCGTCATAGAATGGATGTGGTTGGTCTTCGCGTTCGATGATATAATTTACTTAGCTGCAGACTAATAATTAATATCAAAGACTTGTTCTTATTCTGTCGGTCTCGATAGTAAAAGTTAACCACGTGGTATAGTTCACTTTCAGTAGAGTACTTGGCTGGTCAAACCTCTGGGCCAAACTCACGATGGAGTGTAGGCCTGGTCTGTAGAAATGTAAATCAGGGGGTCTTTTATAGTACCCAGAGAACAGGCTTGTCAAATGACGCCTGGTCCTGTATGTGTCCCTGGGGGCGTGCCTATGACTGAGCTAGACTTGGTTACAGAAATATAATTATATCACATTAACATCAGTACATAGCATCTCAATGTATTACAAATAGCTTTATCCTTAATAATACATTGTATACACCCATGTGGATTCAGTCTCATCGCTGAGGCTATCCTGTAGACCGTTTTAGGGTAATATGGCTATATTGTCTCTTCTGAGTATCACAAAATTGTACCAAGCAGATCAGTTCGTAGCTGGAGTCTTCATCAATCTTCCATATCTTCTCCAGAACACACATGTCGCTAGGTTCTCCAATTCTATGAGTTGGAAGAATTTCCTTTGTCTCTCTATGAAACATGTTGTAGTAGATTCTCCTCTTGGAATTTTTACAACCCTGGGTTGGGGGGGAAGGTAGGTTGGGTGATGGTACAAAGGGGAGGGGGTCAACTGTCCTTCCTGTACCCAAAGAGGCCAACGTCATGACACCACTCTAACACTGTGAATGCACCATAGTCCTGTGTTATTCCCTGGGGACGCATTGGAGGGCAATGCCATATATCGCCATCACAGAGGCCCCAAAGACAACTGGTTAAGGTTTTAAATAAAGTGTCTGTTGATCAGAATATGATACACCTTTCACGATGCATCACAAATCAAATCAAATCACATTTTATTGGTCACATATACATGGTTAGCAGATGTTAATGCGAGTGTAGCGAAATGCTTGTGCTTCTAGTTCCGACCGTGCAGTAATATCTAACAAGTAATCTAACAATTTCACAACAACTACCTTATACACACAAGTGTAAAGGAATGAATAAGAATATGTACATATAAATATTTGGATGAGCGATGCCCGAACAGCATAGGCAAGATGCAGTAGATGGTATAGAGTACAGTATATACATATGAGATGAGTAATGTAGGGTATGTAAACATTATATAATGTGACATTGTTTAAAGTGACTAGTGATACATTTATTACATCCAATTTTTAATTATTAAAGTGGCTAGAGATTTGAGTCAGTATGTTGGCAGCAGCCACTCAATGTTAGTGATGGCTGTTTAACAGTCTGATGGCCTTGAGATAGAAGATGTTTTTCAGTCTCTCGGTCGCAGCTTTGATGCACCTGTACTGACCTCGCCTTCTGGATGGTAGCGGGGTGAACAGGCAGTGGCTCGGGTGGTTGTTGTCCTTGATGATCTTTTTGGCCTTCCTGTGACATCGGGTGGTGTAGGTGTCCTGGAGGGCAGGTAGTTTGCCCCCGGTGATGCGTTGCGCAGGCCTCACTACCCTCTGGAGAGCCTTACGGTTATGGGCGGAGCAGTTGCCATACCAGGCGGTGATATAGCCCGACAGGATGCTCTCGATAGTGTATCTGTAAAAGTTTGTGAGTGTTTTTGGTGACAAGCCACATTTCTTCAGCCTCCTGAGGTTGAAGAGGCGCTGTTGCACCTTCTTCACCACGCTGTCTGTGTGGGTGGACCATTTCAGTTTGTCCGTGATGTGTACGTCGAGGAACTTAAAACTTTCCACCTTCTCCACTACTGTCCCGTTGATGTGTACAATACGTTACCAGGGGATATACACACGCAATTAATACCGCTTTGGACTGCGGGGCGATGGGCAATTTGCCTGCCTCTGCAGGCTACCCATGACATAAATGGTCACTCGGGCTCAATGCGAATTGTTACATCAAACCCACCTCCGAACAATGGGCCTCACTACTCAAGAGCGGAGACTAGTTGAACATCCCCGTTTTGACTCGGTGAGGTTTCACCCTCTCAGTGCTCTTAGTCAATATGTATTTGATCAAGTGCAAGATGCCCCCTCAATCTGATTAATCTTTGACACATTTTCCGGTCTCTGACTGCCGCCCACTCCATCTTGGCATCCCTATGTGGCCCAGAGACTGACAGCAACATAAGTCACAGGCTGTATTAAAAACACATTAGGCCAGTGAAAGGAATTAAGGTGGCGCTTATCTGAACGAGAGGAGCTGCTGTGAAAATAAAGTAAACCTCGGCATCTCCACGCATCGCCATCCCTCTGACAATGGCACTCTCCAGCACATTTAAGAGCCAGGGAAATATGAATATATTGAATTCATGAGATCTAAAAGGATCGCTGCACTACCCCTTCTCTCTCTTCTTCTCCTCCTCCTCGCACTGAGGGAGAAGTAGAACATTTTTTGAAAAAGAATGAGAGAGTAAGAAAAGAGAGAGAGAGAGAGAGAGAGAGAGAGAGAGAGCACTTTTCTTAAAAGGGTAGAGGAAACATCCCTTCTTGCACGATAATTTGATTTCATGTGGTTCACATTGCTGAGATGCACAGTGTGTGAGTGCTTGCGAGTGTGTGTGAGTGCTTGTGTGTGTGTGCCTGTGTGTGTGTGTGTGTGTGTGTGTGTGTGTGTGTGTGTGTGTGTGTGTGTGTGTGTGTGTGTGTGTGTGTGTGTGTGTGTGTGTGTGTGTGTGTGTAATAGAGGAAGATCAGTCACTGCTAGAGGATGATTGCAGCGTTGAGGATTGATGTTCAGATGGGGATAATGATGAAAATAGCTCTGTCACCAGCTCCGTCACCAGCTCTGTCACCAGCTCCGTCATCAACTCATGATATCAGCTCTGTCATCAGCTCTGTCATCAGCTCTGTCATCAGCTCTGTCATCAACTCATGATACGAGCTCTGTCATCAGCTCTGTCACCAGCTCTGTCATCAGCTCATGATACCAGCTCTGTCATTAGCTCTGTCATCAGCTCTGTCACCAGTTCTGTCATCAGCTCCGTCACCAGCTCTGTCATCAGCTCTGTCATCAGCTCTGTCATCAGCTCTGTTATCAACTCTGTCATCAACACATGACACCAGCTCTGTCATCAGCTCTGTCATCAACTCTGTCATCAGCTCTGTCATCAGCTCTGTCATCAGCTCTGTCATTAGCTCTGTCATCAAGTCATGATACCAGCTCTGTCATCAACTCATGATACCAGCTCTGTCATCAACTCTGTCAACAGCTCATGATACCAGCTCTGTCACCAGCTCTGTCATCAGCTCTGTCATCAGCTTTGTCTTCAGCTCTGTCATCAGCTCTGTCATCAACTTATGATACCAGCTCTGTCATCAGCTCCGTCACCAGCTCTGTCATCAGCTCCGTCACCAGCTCTGTCATCAGCTCTGTCATCAGCTCTGTCATTAGCTCTGTCATCAACTCATGATACCAGCTCTGTCATCAGCTCTGTCATCAGCTCTGTCATCAGCTCTGTCATCAACTCTGTCATCAGCTCTGTCATCAGCTCTGTCATCAGCTCTGTCATTAGCTCTGTCATCAAGTCATGATACCAGCTCTGTCATCAACTCTGTCAACAGCTCATGATACCAGCTCTGTCACCAGCTCTGTCATCAGCTCTGTCATCAGCTTTGTCTTCAGCTCTGTCATCAGCTCTGTCATCAACTTATGATACCAGCTCTGTCATCAGCTCCGTCACCAGCTCTGTCATCAGCTCCGTCACCAGCTCTGTCATCAGCTCTGTCACCAGCTCTGTCATCAGCTCTGTCACCAGCTCTGTCACCAGCTCTGTCATCAGCTCTGTCATCAGCTCTGTCATCAGCTCTGTCATCAACTCTGTCATCAACTCATGATACCAGCTCTGTCATCAGCTCTGTCAACAGCTCATGATACCAGCTCTGACATCAGCTCTGTCATCAGCTCTGTCATCAGCTCTGTCATCAACTCTGTCATCAGCTCTGTCACCAGCTCTGTCATCAGCTCTGTCACCAGCTCTGTCACCAGCTCTGTCATCAGCTCTGTCATCAGCTCTGTCATCAGCTCTGTCATCAGCTCATGATACCAGCTCTGTCACCAGCTCTGTCAACAGCTCTGTTATCAGCTCTGACATCAGCACACCAATGCGTCTTTACTTTTTGAATGTGTTGTGTCACTTTGAACATTGGTAAAACAGTTTTACATTTGAGTCATTAAGCAGATGCTGTTATCCAGAGCTACTTCCAGGAGCAATTAGGGTTAAATGTCTTTCTCACTGACAGACTTTTCACCTTGTCGACCTTTCGGTGACTGGCCCAACGCTCTTAACTGCTAGGCTACCTACCGCTAGGCTACCTACCGCTAGGCTACCTACCGCTAGGCTACCTACCGCTAGGCTACCTACCGCTAGGCTACCTACCGCTAGACTACCTACCGCTAGGCTACCTACCGCTAGGCTACCTACCGCTAGGCTACCTACCGCTAGGCTACCTACCGCTGGGCTACCTACCTTGATTGATCATAAAACAATTAAATAAGAAGTTTGTACTTAAGACAAATTACTTAGGTCAACTTAATTGGTGATTCATCATGATGAGATATCCATTCGTTCAGCGTTTGTCACTTCCATATGTTATTTACTTATGTTGAGCTCCGGTTTGTGTAGATTTAAGGATATTGTGGATATTATTGTTTCATAGCAGCAGGTTGGGAAACTGGGCTGCAGAATCACCTGGTGTTTGAACAAGATTCAACCTGATTCAGAAATCATGATCCTTTAGAATCTCTCTCTCTCTCTCTCTCTCTCTCTCTCTCTCTCTCTCTCTCTCTCTCTCTCTCTCTCTCACAGTGCTCTCTATTTCTCCTTACACATCCTACACACAGCAAATTA
Organism: Salmo trutta; assembly: GCF_901001165.1. Lineage (NCBI taxonomy): Eukaryota > Metazoa > Chordata > Actinopteri > Salmoniformes > Salmonidae > Salmo > Salmo trutta. Next base: position 43,744,587 of record NC_042978.1, on the reverse strand, counting down.
CTTGTGTTTTACATCATAAGAGCATTGCCTTACATTAATTATTGAAGGTCTTTCAACAATAAGAATTGTTGACACGACAGATGAGGTTTTATAAAATAATCTGCTTTTCAATCAAACGGACCTACGTTTTCCCCATCTCTTCACAGCCTGCCGACTTTCCACAGGGGTCTCAGATCCCCTGTGTCCATTAGACTGTATCAACTCAGAGCAGGTCTCAGATCCCCTGTGTCCATTAGACACTACCGTCTCAGATCCTGCAGATCCCCTTTGGAAGTAGACACTACTTCTATTAGATACTATTGACCGGTCATTTAGTGAGTGGTGTAAACTGGGATTACAAATGACACGTTGTTGTATACTAAGATGCCAAACACAACCCCGCAGGTTGCTTTTAATCCTCCAACAGAGACGTAATGAGGATATTATAAACAAAACAAACAGAGACGTAATGAGGATATTATAAACAAAACAAACAGAGACGTAATGAGGATATTATAAACAAAACAAACAGAGACGTAATGAGGATATTATAAACAAAACAAACAGAGACGTAATGAGGATATTATAAACAAAATAAACAGAGACGTAATGAGGATATTATAAACAAAACAAACAGAGACGTAATGAGGATATTATAAACAAAACAAACAGAGACGTAATGAGGATATTATAAACAAAACAAACAGAGACGTAATGAGGATATTATAAACAAAACAAACAGAGACGTAATGAGGATATTATAAACAAAACAAACAGAGACGTAATGAGGATATTATAAACAAAACAAACAGAGACGTAATGAGGATATTATAAACAAAACAAACAGAGACGTAATGAGGATATTATAAACAAAACAAACAGAGACGTAATGAGGATATTATAAACAAAACAAACAGAGACGTAATGAGGATATTATAAACAAAACAAACAGAGACGTAATGAGGATATTATAAACAAAACAAACAGAGACGTAATGAGGATATTATAAACAAAACAAACAGAGACGTAATGAGGATATTATAAACAAAACAAACAGAGACGTAATGAGGATAATATAAACAAAACAAACAGAGACGTAATGAGGATATTATAAACAAAACAAACAGAGACGTAATGAGGATATTATAAACAAAACAAACAGAGACGTAATGAGGATATTATAAACAAAACAAACAGAGACGTAATGAGGATATTATAAACAAAACAAACAGAGACGTAATGAGGATATTATAAACAAAACAAACAGAGACGTAATGAGGATATTATAAACAAAACAAACAGAGACGTAATGAGGATATTATAAACAAAATAAACAGAGACATAATGAGGATATTATAAACAAAACAAACAGAGACGTAATGAGGATATTATAAACAAAATAAACAGAGACATAATGAGGATATTATAAACAAAACAAACAAATGATGTAATTGAGCAACTAATTATTCAACTATAACCCCCCCTTCATAATGGTTTAACATAAACACACACACACGCACACACACACACACACAAACACAAATAGTGACATATAGGTTTGCGAAGGGACGTTATTACTGGTAACTTTTACTAGTACACTACCAGAACTTTGAAAACTTTTTAGGATTTTATGTAATTATCATAACCTGTAAAATATATAAAATCAGATGATTTCAAAATGTTTATGTTTATGACAAAGATGTAAAACATTATCCAATATATAACCCATTAACTTAGGGGCCGATTCAGATGTAGAAATGTACACCTTTCCTACGCACTTCTCAGTGTTTGGTATGCAGACTTACCTTATTTAGTCATGTGAAGCACTCTGCAGATGTGGCTACCTTGCACACCCTGAATACATTTCATTCAACCGCTGAAAACCCTCTCACTTACTGGCCAACAGATTTTCTTGTGGAGTTTTTATTCAATAGGGTTTTCAGTACATTTATCTTAAGCCATCCCTTTAATTTAAATACGGTGTACGTCTCAGTTAGAATTTTGTCGACAGACTCACTAGAATATATCGAGAGAACGTTGGAGAATATTAGCAATCAATGAAATAAAAACATCTAAATATATGCATACTCATCTCCGTTTCAGCACCAATTGGTATATTTAAAAATTATCTGATCTTGTAGATCATTTAGGTTTAGGAAAGTATTTATGAATCATAAAAAGAGGTTTGGAGAGCATTTACACATTAAAGAAAAATGCGGTTTGATTCATTCATAAAATTACCACGTTCAGTTTTTTTAACCAAGGGTAATTTTGGAAGATTAGTCTACAGTACATAGAATTATAATAGGGAGAATAGTGTACCCTCGCCTATTGGGTACAGACGTTATGGGACTGTGACATGACATTATTGCATTGTGTCGGGTTCATACTGTAACGGCTTGGTCTGCGCAACATAACGATTAATTAGCCGACATGTCTTTATATTTATTTATTTATTATCAACTGTTACTAATGATCCTCAGCAACAACCACGCGGCTGTGACGGCATTTACAGAGAAAGCAAACGAAGGTAAACAAAATGATGCAATTAAATAGAAGGATAATGTAGCGAGGGGTATTCAACTCTTACCCTATGAGGTACGGAGCCTGCTGGTTATCTGTTCTACCTGATAATTAATTGCATGCACTTGGTGTCCCAGGTCTAAATCAGTCCCTGATTAGAGGGGAACAATGAAAAAACGCAGTGGAACTGGCTTCGAGGTCCAGAGTTGAGTTTGAGGGATGTAGATTTTACCAACTGAATGGAATTAACAGTAAATTGACAGTTTAATATGTGTGTTTATTAGGTCTACTGACAGTCGATACTGATAGTGACTAATATTTAACATGATAGAAATAGGAAACTGAGAAAGTTGTGGTAGCCTATAATTTAGACATTAGACAGTGCCCATCCCTGCTAGTTAAAAGACTGTGCAATAAAAATCGATTTTAATAGCATGGCATTTTTACTGTGGGAAAGTTGATATGCTTTAGTTTACTGCCCACTGGTCTCACATTTGTCTCCAACTATTTTAAGGTAAAATAGATTGAAAACAAGTGCCGTTTATATTTACAATTCCCTTATCCAAATGAATTACTAATTTACCTAGCTCTTATCAATAGCTCTTATCAAGTCGTAAATTACAGTGTATGGGGAATGGTGTTATATCTATCTGAAAAAATGTACTAGATGTTTTTTCCACTTGGAACCAGTAGGTTTGCTAGACCTTATTCATGGTTTTCTCGCGTGTAAAGGTGGTGGAATTATGAGGGAATTAAGTCAAGGTCAGTCTGGGGACACACCTCCACCACACCTTCATTTATTCCATCTCCACCCCAATTAAAAGCAGGTGAATAGCATGCTATTCTCATGCTTCAGTTCAAGGTCAGAATACGCATACAGAGAAACGTGTTTAAAAAGGGAATTACGTTCAATTTACTCACTCGTAACATGGTCCAGAGTTCCTCCCTTGATGAATAAAAGGGTTTCAGCAAGGAACATCCTTTATACACTCATACACTTCTACTATGTCAATATATCTTAGTTGTCATTTTTTTGTGGCCAAACAGGTAGCAATTGTGAAAACATGTTGCACTTGGTAGAGTTGCAGAGTTAATGGAAAATTATGCCATTGTGGATTAAATGCTTTTTTCATTAATTAGCCTATTTTCTCTTGAACCATAAGGTCTATCCACTATAAATTCATTGACAATATGGACAGAGATATAAATTGAATTTATGAGATCTAAAAGGATTTCTTCTCTCTCTATCATTCCCGTTCTCATTCTCCTCTTCCTTGTCCTCCTCTTTGTAACGGGTGCGTGCTGGTAGCAGGGAAATCAGGAGCAGGACAAGGAACTTGGTATAAACGGAGTCGTTTAATAAGTGCTCACAAAACTCCGAAAATCAAAATATACAAATAATAAAAGTGGGTACAAAACCCGTCGCACACCAGAACATAACTTGCACATAACATACAATTAAACAATCACTGACAAGGACATGAGGGGAAACAGAGGGTTAAATACACAACATGTAATTGATGAGATTGGAACCAGGGGTAATGGAAGACAAGACAAAACCAATGGAAAATGAAAAATGGATCAGCGATGGCTAGAAGGTCGGTGACGTCGACCGCCGAACACCGCCCGAATAAGGTGAGGGACCGACTTCGGCGGAAGTCGTGACAGTACTCCCTCCCCAACACCGACCTCAGGGACGACCCGGAGGGCGAGGCGCAGGGCGATCCAGATGGAGACGGTGGAACTCTCGCAGCATTGAAGGATCCAACACGTCCTCCACCAGAACCCAGCATCTCTCCTCCGGACCATACCCCTCCCAGTCCACGAGGTACTGAAGGCCCCTCGCCCGACGTCTTGAATCCAGTATGGAACAAACGGAGTACGCCGGGGCCCCCTCGATGTCCAGAGGGGGCGGAGGAACCTCCCGCACCTCAGACTCCTGGAGTGGGCCAGCCACCACCGGCCTGAGGAGAGACACATGGAACGAGGGGTTAATAAGGTAATCAGGGGGAAGCTGTAACCTATAACAAACCTCGTTCACTCTCCTCAGGACTTTAAATGGCCCCACAAACCGCGGACCCAGCTTCCGACAGGGCAGGCGGAGGGGCATGTTTCGGGTCGAGAGCCAGACCCGGTCCCCCGGTGTGAACACCGGGGCCTCACTGTGGTGACGGTCTGCACCAACTTCTTGGCGCAGCACGGCGCGCTGAAGGTGGACATGGGCGGCGTCCCAGGTTTCCTCCACGCGCCGGAACCAGTCGTCCACCACAGGAGCCTCAGTCTGACTCTGATGCCAAGGAGCCAGAACTGGCTGATACCCCAATACACCCTGAAAGGGAGAGAGGTTAGTGGAGGAGTGGCGGAGCGAGTTCTGGGCCATCTCTGCCCAGGGCACGAACGCTGCCCACTCCCCCGGCCGGTCCTGGCAATAAGACCTCAGAATCCTACCCACATCCTGGTTAACTCTCTCCACCTGCCCGTTACTCTCGGGGTGAAAACCTGAGGTAAGGCTGACCGAGACCCCCAGACATTCCATGAATGACCTCCAGACCCTCGACGTGAACTGGGACCCCGATCAGACACTATATCCTCAGGCATCCCGTAGTGCCGGAAGACGTGTGTAAACAGGGCCTCCGCAGTCTGTAGGGCCGTAGGGAGACCGGGCAAAGGGAGGAGATGACAGGACTTAGAAAAACGATCCACAACGACCAGGATCGTGGTGTTACCCTGTGAAGGAAGAAGATAGGTCAGGAAATCTACCAACAGGTGCGACCATGGCCGTTGTGGAACGGGTAAGGGTTGTAACTTACCTCTGGGCAGGTGCCTAGGAGCCTTACACTGGGCGCACACTGAAAAGGAGGAAACATAAACCCTCACATCCTTGGCCAAAGTGGACCACTAGTACTTCCCACTAAGACAGCGCACCTTCTGACCGATCCCAGAATGACCAGAGGGTGAAGTGAGGGCAATAGATCAGCCGATCGCGGACAGCAGACAGAACGTACAGACGCCCAGCGGGACACTGGAGGGGAGCGGGCTCTGCACGTAACGCCTGCTCAATGTCCGCATCCAGCTCGCACCACCAGGCAAGAGGCGGGGAGTATGGGAGTGGGATCCATGGGCCGCTCCTCTGTGTCATACAGCCGGGACAATGCATCTGCCTTAACGTTCTGGGAGCCTGGTCTGTAGGAAAGGGTAAACACAAAACGGGTGAAAAACATGGCCCACCTAACCTGGTGAGGGTTCAGTCTCCTCGCCTCCCAGATGAACTCCAGATTGTGGTGGTCAGTCCAGATGAGAAAAGGGTGTCTAGCCCCCTCAGCCAATGTCTCCATGCCTTCAAGGCCTTTACGGCAGCCAACAGCTCCCAGTCCCCCACATCATAGTTTCGCTCCGCCGGGCTGAGCTTCTTCGAGAAGAAGGCAAAGGGGCGGAGCTTCGGTGGCATACCCGAGCGCTGAGAGAGCACAGCTCCTATCCCAGCCTCGGATGCGTCCACCTCCACTATGAACGCCAAAGAGGGATCTGGATGGGCAAACACGGGAGCCCGAGGTAAACAGAGCCCTCAGGTGACTAAAAGCCTTGTCCGCCTCAGCTGACCACTGCAAGCGCAGTGGGCCCACCTTCAGCATTGAGGTAATGGGAGCCGCTACCTGACCAAAACCCCGGATAAACCTCTGATAGTAGATGGCAAACCCTAAGAACCGCTGCACCTCCTTTACCGTGGAGGGAGTTGGCCAATTACTCACAGTTGCAATGCGGTCACTCTCCATCTCCACACCTGAAGTGGAAATGCGATAACCTAGGAAGGAGACGGACTGTTGGAAGAACAGGCATTTCTCAGCCTTGATGTACAGGTCAGGCTCCATCAGGCGACCGAGCACTCTGCACACCAGGGACAAATGCTCAGCGCGTGTAGCGGTGTATATCAAAATGTCATCAATATAGACCACTACACCCAGCCCGTGCAGGTCCCTGAAAATCTCATCTACAAAGGCTTGGAAGATGGCGCATTCATCAACCCGTACGGTATGATGAGGTGCTCATAGTGCCCAGAGGTAGTACTGAAAGCCGTCTTCCACTCGTCTCCCTCTCGGATATGCACCAGGTTGTAAGCGCTCCTGAGATCTAGTTTGGTGAAGAAGCGCGCCCCGTGAATTGACTCTATCGCTGTGGCTATGAGCGGTAGCGGGTAACTATACCTCACAGTGATCTGATTCAGACCCCGTTAGTCAATACACGGGTGCAGATCTCCCTCCTTCTTCTTCACAAAAAAGAAACTGAGGAGGCGGATGAAGTGGAGGACCGAATGTACCCCTGACGCAGGGATTTGGAGATATAGGTTTCCATAGCCGCCGTCTCCTCTTGTGACAGAGGATACACGTGACTCCTGGGAAGTGCTGCGTCTACCAAGAGATTTATCACACAATCCCCCCGTCGATGAGGTGGTAATTGAGTCGCCTTCTTTTTACAGAAGGCGAGAGCCAAATCGGCATATTCAGGGGGAATGCGCATGGTGGAGACCTGGTCTGGACTCTCCACCATAGTAGCACCAACGGAAACCCCTAAACACCTACCTGAGCACTCTCGCGACCACCCCGTGAGAGCCCTCTGTGGCCAAGAAACAGTGGGGTTATGACAAGCTAACCAGGGTAGGCCCAGCACCACGGGAAACGCAGGAGAGTCAATAAGGAAGAGACTAATTCTCTCAGTATGACCCCCTGCGTCACCATGCACAAAGGCACGGTGACCTCCCTAATCAACCCTGACCCTAATGGTCTGTCACGTCCTGACCAGTTAAGGGTTATGTGTTGTAGTTTGGTCAGGATGTGGCAGAGGGTATTTGTTTTATATGGTTCGGGGTGGTGGTGTAGGTAGTAGGTTGTTTTATTTATGTATTCCGGGGGTTTTGGGCACTGCTCTGTGTTTATGTATTTCTAGGTTTAGTTAGTTAGTTGTGGGTATAGGTTCTAGGTTTGTTTTCTATGTAGAGTTAATTGGGATTGGACTCCCAATTGAAGGCAGGTGTGTTTGTCTGTGTGTTTGTGGGTAATTGTTTGTGAGCACTGCGTTTATTGAGCCTGCTACACTGTCTAGTCGTGAGTACTGTTTATTGTTTTGTTTTTCCTGTGGATGCTTTGTTTTCTTTCCATTCAAATAATGAGTATCCACATACCCGCTGCATTTTGGTCTTCTCTCCACTACGACAACTGTGACATGGTCGACTATCTAAGGCGTGAACAGGGAATGGCACATCCACGGGAATGATGGGGATCCCGAAACTATGAGCAAAAGCACTATCAATAAAATTCCCAGCCGCGCCTGAATCACCGAGCGCCTTATGCTGGGAATGCGGGGAAAACTCAGGGAATGTGACAAACACAAACATCTGTGCAACAGAGGGCTCTGGGTAGGAATGGTGCCGGCTCACCTGGGGTGATGCCAGAGCGCCCTGCCTGCTGCCTCGACTCCCAGAGGAACCAACCCGGCACCGACCGGCAGTGTGACCTCTGCGGCCACAGATCGTGCACGAGCGGAAAACCCCTCCGGTCTCCCTGCGCACCGCCCCTCCTATTTCCATGGGTATCGTAGAGGGGGTGCAGGAGGAGGGAACCACCAGACCCCGATCTGGACGTCCGCGACGAGCCAGCAGGTTGTCCAGCCGGATGGACAGGTCCACCAGCTGGTCAAATGTGAGGGTGGAGGCCAGGCTGCAGGCCAGCTCCCGACAGCCGTCCTCGCGCGACTGCAGCGGTAATGGTCGATCAGGGCTATCCCGCGCCGGCAGCCAGGGTCCTAAACTCCAGGGCTCTCCCGGTGAAGCACGAGACGAGGGCGGTCACCCTCTCACGGCCCGATGGAGCCGGGTGGACGGTGGCCAGATAGAGGTCTAATTGTAATAAGAACCCCTGGCAGTTCGCAGCCCCCCGCCGTACTCCTGGGGCAAGGAGAGACGGATCCCACTGGGTTTAGGCGGGAAAGGGATGCTCAAGAGAGACCCCGGTTGTGCTGATGGAGGCGCTGGAAGAACTCCCTGTCTCACCCAGCGGTCCATTCTGGACAACGCGATTCATGGCGGTACCAAGATGGTGAAGTAGTATTGCATGCTCTTGGACACGCTCCTCCACCTCAACGGCCGGGGTATCTTCTCCTGCTGACTCCATAGTTAGGGTCGGTGATTCTGTAACGCGTGCGTGCTGGTAGCAGGGAAATCAGGCGCAGGACAACGAACTTGGTATAAACGGAGTCATTTAATAAGTGCTCACAAAACTCCGAAAACCAAAATATACAAATAATAAAAGTGGGTACAAAACCCGTTGCACAGTAGAACATAACTTGCACATAACATACAATCAAACAATCACCGACAAGGACATGAGGGGAAACAGAGGCTTAAATACACAACATGTAATTGATGAGATTGGAACCAGGTGTGATGGAAGACAAGACAAAACCAATGGAAAATGAAAAATGGATCAGCGATGGCTAGAAGGTCGGTGACGTCGACCGCCGAACACCGCCCGAACAAGGTGAGGGACCGACTTCGGCGGAAGTCGTGACACTCTTCCTCTTGAAAAAATGAATGAGAGCGAAAGAAGAGAGAAAGATAGAGGAGAGAAAATAGTGAAACACATGGGCAAAGAAAAGAGTATTATTTTATTTTAACAAGTTATTCAAGTATACATTTTCCTAAATGAACTGTAGTTTTGAAACTCTAGACAAAATTTCACACGACATGTGACTACATCACACCAAGATCCTGGAGATAATGGACTTGGAAATCTACAGGGATAATACAATATTAGCTGAGTTTCTAGCTTCAAGTTTCCACAAATATTGTCATAAAAAACCCCACCATATACTGTAACAGCTTGGATTTTCTTTACGTAAATTAAACACAGTTGCTTTCATATACCTGTCATTCAGTGACCAAGTGTCCCTGTTAGCCTAGCTAGGTTATTAATCAGAGTTTGGGTCTATATGTTTATGTATTCATTTCATCTGCAGAAGGGGGATTAACTGATTAAAAGCGATAGATTTTCTGCCAGCAAAGCATAGGCAGCGTCAAAGCTAGCCTACAGTATGACAAATGGCTTTCACAGATATCTGAAGATAGGAGCCAATGAACGGATCAATGGTGGAATCAACAGGGTCATTCTAATTGAGGGCATTTCTAATACAGGTTCACCCCAACACTGACATGGAGGCTAGACCGTGACATATCGCATGGTAAATCTTATCTGGGAAAACCCTAAAGAACCTAGCCAACTTGGGCATTGACTTGTATACATTTAGAGTGCTACAGTGACAGTGCAAACATCATACAGCTTTGCACAAGTCTGGGTTGCTGAATCGTACCTAGAGATCCAATCTGCCCTTGGCATCAATGTACTGTATGCATAGTGTAGATGTCAAGTTGTTCTGGCCCCATGGTGGTGTGATACTACACCAGGCAATGTAATGGATTTGTCCTATTTCCATAATTGTCTAATGCATTGTATGTTTTCCATATAACTCATATGTATGCTTGGGGGAAACACTTTACAAAAGTATTTCTGATTGTGTTCTCATTGTTCTTAAAATTGCCTTGGGGTTGTACAAAAACAAGAACAATACTGTTTTACACCAAGGTCAATTGTAAGTTATTCCAACCACCTGGTTTGTCAAGAGGCATTTCCAATATTAAAATTAAATTTCTAGACTGACAGGCAGAGGCAGCACATTACGCTTTATCCCCTCACACCATCTAAAAAATGCTCAAGGTAAAAATGTATCTTGATCATCAACATACAGTATGTAATTTAAAAAAAAGGAATTATATACAAGAGATCAATCAGTGTTAATTTCTCCTGGGAAACTAGGGCTTCCGTGAGGGGCTGTGTTAGCAAAATTGCAATTTGGCCTGCAGGAGATAGTGGAGAGAAAGCAAGACCAGACCTTCCCGAGCTCAGACCATGGACATGTTAGATAATCTAACAACACTATTTGTCATGTGGATAATGTCACACAGCTCAGTAAAACAAATGCATCAGCCAAAATAACATTAAACCAACACAAGAATGGATAGGGTGGATAAGGACCTACATGTAGTGCCCTAGATAGATAAATGCTGATGCACAAGGCTTTGGCTTGTAAACAACAAACAAAGAAACACGGAACCACCGTGCCTCATCCCGCCTGGGGGTTCAAGGGCTAAGATAACGAGAAGGGAGTGGTGCTGCTGGTTAATGTAAAACATCCTCATTGTTAGCGATAAGATTTCTCCCTCTAAGCCATTAGCCATCCCACCAGAGGGTTAGCTGTGCATTTAATGAGGGCTGGAGAGGAGAGTAGAGAGCCATGCTCACTTCAGTCTTAGCATGTTACTGCTCATGTTTAAAGATCTGTTCAGGTGCAGATAACAGGACAGTATAATGGAGCTGTGCAGCCTAAGTTATATAGTCTATTAATCACATTGTTTAAGAGTAACAGCTTTACCCAGTCAAGTCCAAGCTGAATGTTTTCAACTGAAGGTTTAAAGGAAGAATTGCCAGCAATGTGTTCGTGTGTTGTACAAATGGAGTGCTATGTTATGTGACAGTTTCCTGCTAGCCAAAACAGGGCAGATTGCCAGTGGTGTCGGTAGGGAATGGGGGTCCATTAGAAATGCAGCATCAGTGTAACTTCTGGAGAAACAGTTAGAGGGAGCAGGACAGTGTTTTCCATCTGTATATCTCTCCTGGTTTCTCCACCCAACCCAAACCATCAGCAGATGACAGAGGACCGCAGAGAAAAAGACACAAATATGTGTGGAATGGCACAGTATAATATAATGAGTGTGTCAAGATGCCATACAGGACGAGAGAACTCACAGCGCACTGTCAGAGCAGCCAGAGACCAGCAACGTATGACACAAATTTTGAAATATGAATTAAACAGAGCTATATATCCTCTGGGGCTCCTGAGTGGCGCAGCGGTCTAAGGCACTGCATCTCAGTGCTAGAGATGTCACTACAGACCCTGGTTTGATTCCAGGCTGTATCACAACTGGCTGTGATTGGAATTCCCATAGGGCAACGCACAATTGGCCCAGCGACATCCTGGTTACGGTTTGGCCCGGGTAGGCCGTCATTTGTAAACTGTAACTGACTTGCCTAGATAAATAAAAATCAAGAGCCAAGCAGAAACATCACATACTTAGTGGTATTTACTTCTGGTATGAGATAATTGACATGGACTCAATGACTTTAGACCGTTTCTCCTCTCTGAAACATTTTGAGGACCACAATGGAAATAAATGACTGACTTTTTACTTTTGATCATTTGGACTTGATAGTAGTTTTCCACAAACGTAATAGTTTTATAGATATCTTGTTCTATGAGAGAGGTAATCTCTGTGCATTCACATGGCTATGTACAATACTTTAAAATCATTACATAAAATCGGTCAATGAATCAATGCATAAGCTAAATCCATAGCTCTGTATCAATGATGAACTGAACAGGTATTTTCCTTTATTCTCTTTACGATCTGTGGACTGTAGCACAAAGTGAAACCCTGTCGAGTCAACCTTTCATTCACATCTGACAGGTGGTCTGAGTTAAGAAGTATGGTTCAGCCCTGTCTCCAGATGAAAGGAGAAAGTGAATTAGTACGCAGAAAGAGAGAAGGACCTAGGTTTATCTGTGACGCTCAGAAGAGCCGGGCTTAAAACCAATCGTCATGAAAGGTTATCTATTTCGGAGGAGTAATGTACAGATACTCACACAGACTTCACGTTACCACTTCCCCTTGATTTTGGCTCATACTGTGCCTTGCTGGAACTCAGGACCACTGCTTTGCTAACATACCTGACCGCTCTTCTTGACGACGTTCCAACCGGTTGAGCCACCCAAAAGGTCCCAATTGGATGGTTCCAGCCGCGACACCAAAGCTAGCCTTGTAGTGAACTAACAGTACGTTCCTTGCTCCGTTACACACACACTCCTGTTACAGCGCATGCTCAATGCTATCTTGTGCTGTTCAACCTTATCGTCTTGCCTCTATAAACCACACATATTGTAAACATTAAAAATGCACACATGGACACACACGCATGCATTTGCTTGCACACACACACACGCACATGCACACACACACACAGTCTTGTATAACTTACCTTGTGGGGACACACAATTCAGTCTCATTCAAAATCCTATTTTCCCTAACCCTAAACCTAACCTTAACCTTAACCATAAACCATAAACCTTACCTTAAACCCAAAACCTAACCCTAACCCTAATTCTAATTCTAACACTAATTCTAACATTAACCATAAACCCCCTAGAAATAGCATTTGACCTTGTGGTAACTAACAAAATGTCCCCAGTTGGTCCAATTTTTGTTTGTTTACTATTCTTGTGGGGACTTCTGATCCCAACAAGCATAGTTAAACACATCCACACACACACAGTGCACACAAACACCAATCTGTTGGAGTCACTTCATCTCAACAGGGGAAAGTGCATTAATAATCCCAGATCACAGGGCTGGCTGACTGACCCATAATGACTAGTTGTCTAATTCAACCTGGGTGTTTGTTGGGAAGATAGGAAATTGTCCAGGCTCAAGGTGATCTGAAGTGGTTGTGAACAAGGTGGTTGTTGATGAGGATTCAGAAGATCATAAGTCACTAACCCACTCCTTTTATACAAAACACTAGAGGTAGGTCATATTATAGAACGCATAATAACATATCAGGGATATCTGGGACCACAGAAGGCGCATAGCAAGTTATCTGAGAGGAACATGGAGTGGGCAGAGCACTGCAGCATCAGGGGCCTGAATCTGAAGTCATGACAACAGCTGCATACTCAGATATTCACAGAGAGACTCACTAAAGAGCGGGCTCGAAAGAGAGAAAGAGGAAGAGAGAGAGAGAGCAAGAGAGAGAGAGCAAGAGAGAGAGAGAAGGGGGAGAGAGAGAGAAAAAATAATAATTGTTGCATTTGTATTTATACGGGTCATAGATCGAGCCAGCTAGCGAGTGCTTGTGTGTGACTGTGAGTGAGTGTGCAGTTCAAAGGAGCCTCTCTCTATTTTGCCAGGGTGACAGTTGTCTAGGAGACAAAATGAAGGGGCTCCCAGGTCCTCTGTGCATTCTTCTCTTTGCTGGCTAATTACGCCCACCACCTCCTCTTAGAAACCGCTGCGCAATTAAAACTTTGAATAATGATTTTGCTGGGACTGGTGGTTTAACGACAGAGGATTGAAGAAGTAGTGGAACAGTGTGCGAGTGTTTAGTAGAACCTCCAGCCTATCCCTATGGACGGTTATTACACATTCGGCAATAGTTTGTAGGACACTCAGAAATAAATATATGCAGGTAACTGCACAAATAAAGGAAACACCAACATAAAGTGTCTTAATAGGGCGATAACGAGCCACCAGAACAGCTTCAATACACCTTGGCATAGATTCTACAAGTGTCTGGAACTCTATTTTTATTTACCTTTATAACTAGGCAAGTCAGTTAAGAACAACTTCTTATTTTCAATGACAGCCTAGGAACAGTGGGTTAACTGCCTTGTTCAGGGGCAGAACAACAGATTTGTACCTTGTCAGCTCAGGGATTTGAACTTACAAACATTCAGTTACTAGCCCAATGCTCTAACCAATAGGCTACCCTGCCGCCCCAAATGACACCATATTGAAGTGATGGGATGATGGGATGTTAATTGCTTAGGAATTTTTCACGGACCACACCTGCGTGGAAGCACCTGCCTTCAATATATACTGCTCAAAAAAATAAAGGGAACACTTAAACAACATAATGTAACTCCAAGTCAATCACACTTCTGTGAAATCAAACTGTCCACTTAGGAAGCAACACTGATTGACAATACATTTCACATGCTGTTGTGCAAATGGAATAGACAACAGGTGGAAATTATAGGCAATTAGCAAGACACCCCCAATAAAGGAGTGGTTCTGCAGGTGGGGACCACAGACCACTTCTCAGTTCCTATGCTTCCTGGCTGATGTTTTGGTCACTTTTGAATGCTGGCAGTGCTTTCACTCAAGTGGTAGCATGAGACGGAGTCTACAACCCACACAAGTGGCTCAGGTAGTGCAGCTCATCCAGGATGTCACATCAATGCGAGCTGTGGCAAGAAGGTTTGCTGTGTCTGTCAGCGTAGTGTCCAGAGCATGGAGGCGCTACCAGGAGACAGGCCAGTACATCAGGAGACGTGAAGGAGGCCGTAGGAGGGCAACAACCCAGCAGCAGGACCGCTACCTCCGCCTTTGTGCAAGGAGGAGCAGGAGGAGCACTGCCAGAGCCCTGCAAAATGACCACCAGCAGGCCACAAATGTGCATGTGTCTGCTCAAACGGTCAGAAACAGACTCCATGAGGGTGGTATGAGGGCCCCACGTCCACAGGTGGGGGTTGTGCTTACAGCCCAACACCGTGCAGGACGTTTGGCATTTGCCAGAGAACACCAAGATTGCCAAATTCGCCACTGGCGCCCTGTGCTCTTCACAGATGAAAGCAGGTTCACACTGAGCACGTGACAGACGTGACAGAGTCTGGAGACGCCGTGGAGAACGTTCTGCTGCCTGCAACATCCTCCAGCATGACCGGTTTGGCGGTGGGTCAGTCATGGTGTGGGGTGGCATTTCTTTGGGGGGCCGCACAGCCCTCCATGTGCTCGCCAGAGGTAGCCTGACTGCCATTAGGTACCGAGATAAGATCCTCAGACCCCTTGTGAGACCATATGCTGGTGCGGTTGGCCCTGGGTTCCTCCTAATGCAAGACAATGCTAGACCTCATGTGGCTGGAGTGTGTCAGCAGTTCCTGCAAGAGGAAGGCATTGATGCTATGGACTGGCCCGCCCGTTCCCCAGACCTGAATCCAATTGAGCACATCTGGGACATCATGTCTCGCTCCATCCACCAACGCCACGTTGCACCACAGACTGTCCAGGAGTTGGCGGATGCTTTAGTCCAGGTCTGGCAGGAGATCCCTCAGGAGACCATCCGCCACCTCATCAGGAGCATGCCCAGGCGTTGTAGGGAGGTCATACAGGAACGTGGAGGCCACACACACTACTGAGCCTCATTTTGACTTGTTTTAAGGACATTACATCAAAGTTGGATCAGCCTGTAGTGTGGTTTTACACTTTAATTTTGAGTGTGACTCCAAATCCAGACCTCCACGGGTTGATAAATTGGATTTTCATTGATTATTTTTGTGTGATTTTGTTGTCAGCACATTCAACTATGTAAAGTAAAAAGTATTTAATAAGATTATTTCTTTCATTCAGATCTAGGATGTGTTGTTTATGTGTTCCCTTTATTTTTTTGAGCAGTGTAGTTTGTATGCCTCATTTACTCAAGTCTTTTCTTTATTTTGGCATTTACCAATATACAGAACTAGTCAAAGTTTGGACACGCCTACTCATTTAAGGGTTTTTCTTTATTTTAAATATTTTCTGCTTTGTAGACATCAAAACTATGAAATAATACATATGGAATCATGTAGCAACCAAAAAAGTATTTTGTATTTTTCAAGTTGGCATGAAGGATTGGGAGACAGACGCAGGAATGCGATTTTTTAAAATTTTATTTAGCCCAAATTACGGCGTGCAGTTTAAAGGCACGGGGACGAATACCAAACAGACACATAACAAAAACACACGGTTGGAACCCAAACAAAAGAGTGAGGAGTACCTTGAATAAATAACACAAACACAATGATTAACACATGAGACAAGACCCGTAATCATCTGTGCAATCCACAAGGGCATGAAAGCCCAAAACACACAGCTCAGGAACTCTCACGCACCAACGGTCAAAAACTCAGCAAAATAAGAAACATCCTCTCACTGTCAACTGCGTTTATTTTTAGCAAACTTAACATGTATAAATACAGTTGAAGTCGGAAGTTTCCATACACTTTAGCCAAATACATTTAAACTCAGTTTTCACAATTCCTGACATTTAATCCTAGTAAAAATTCTGTCTTAGGTCAGTTAGAATCACCACTTTATTTGAACAATGTGAAATGTCAGAATAATAGTAGAGAGAATGATTTATTTCAGCTTTTATTTCTTTCATCAAATTCCCAATTGGTCAGAAGTTTACATGCACTCAATTAGTATTTGGTAGAATTGCCTTTAAATTGTTTAACTTGGGTCAAACATTTCGGGTAGCCTTCCACAAGCTTCCCACAATAAGTTGGGTGAATTTTGGCCCATTCCTCCTGACAGAGGAGGTGTAACTTAGTCAGGTTTGTAGGCCTCCTTGCACGCACACACTCTTTCAGTTCTGCCCACAAATGTTCTATAGGATTGAGGTCAGAACTTTGGAAGTATGCTTGGGGTCATTGTTCATTTGGAAGACCCATTTGCGACCATGATTTAACTTCCTGACTGATGTCTTGAAATGTTGCTTCAATATATCTACATAATTTTCCTCCTCATGATGCCATCGATTTTGTGAAGTGCACCAGTCCCTTCGGCAGCAAAGCACCCCCACAACATGATGCTGCCACCCTCATGCTTCACGGTTGGGATGATGTTCTTCGGCTTGCAAGCCTCCCCCTTTTTCCTCCAAACATAACGATGGTCTTATGGCCAAACAGTTATATTTTTGTTTCATCAGACCAGAGGACATTTCTCCAAAAAGTAC
Source organism: Salmo trutta (assembly GCF_901001165.1). NCBI lineage: Eukaryota > Metazoa > Chordata > Actinopteri > Salmoniformes > Salmonidae > Salmo > Salmo trutta. The sequence continues at coordinate 43,727,434 of NC_042978.1, read as the reverse complement.
GATCTATGTCCCCATGTGCAGTTGCAAACCGTAGTCTGGTTTTGGAGCAGTGGCTTCTTCCTTGCTGAGCGGCCTTTCAGGTTATGTCGATATAGGACTCGTTTTACTGTGGATATAGATTATTTTGTACCTGTTTCCTCCAGCCTCTTCACAAAGTCCTTTGCTGTTCTGGGATTGATTTGCACTTTTTGCACCAAAGTACATTAATCTCTAGGAGACAGAATGTGTCTCCTTCCTGAGCGGTATGATGGCTGCGTGGTCCCATGGTGTTTATACTTGCGTACTATTGTTTGTACAGATGAACGTGGTACCTTCAGGCGTTTGGAAATTGCTCCCAAGGATGATCCAGACTTGTGGAGGTCTACAATTATTTTCTGAGGTCTTGGCTGATTTCTTTTGATTTTCCCATGATGTCAAGCAAAGAGGCACTGAGTTTGAAGGTAGGCTGTGAAACACATCCACAGGTACACCTCCAATTGACTCAAATGATGTCAATTAGACAGAAGCTTCTAAAGCCATGACATATTTTTCTGGAATTTTCCAAGCTGTTCAAAGGCACAGTCAACTTAGTCTGTGTTAACTTCTGACCCACTGGAATTGTGATACAGTGAATTACATGTGAAATAATCTGTCTGTCAACAATTGTTGGAAAAATTACTTGTGTCATGCATAAAGTAGATGTCCTAACCGACTTGCCAAAACTATAGTTTGTTAACAAGACATTTGTGGAGTGGTTGAAAAACAAATTTTAATGACCCCGACCTAAGTGTATTTAAACTTCCAACTTCAACTGTATTTGTATGAACATAACAAGACTCAACAACTGAGACATAAACTGAACAAGTTCCACAGACATGTGACTAACAGAAATGGAATAATGTGTTCCTGAACAATGGGGGGTCAAAATCAAAAGTAACAATCAGTTTCTGGTGTGGCCACCAGCTGCATTAAGGTCACAGTTATGAAAACTTAGGACACTAAAGAGGCCTTTCTACTGACTCTGAAAAACACCAAAAGAAAGATGCCCAGGGCCCCTGCTCATCTGCGTGAACGTGCCTTAGGCATGCTGCATGGAGGCATGAGGACTGCAGATGTGGCCAGGGCAATACATTGCAATGTCCATACTGTGAGACGCCTAAGACAGTGCTACAGGGAGACAGGACGGACAGCTGATTGTCCTCGCAGTGGCAGACCACGTGTAACAACACCTGCACAGGATCGGTACATCCGAACATCACACCTGCCGGGACAGGTACAAGATGGCAACAACAACTGCCCGAGTTACAGCAGGAACGCACAATCCCTCCATCAGTGCTCAGACTGTCTGCAATAGGCTGAGAGAGGTTGGACTGAGGGCTTGTAGGCCTGTTGTAAGGCAGGTCCTCACCAGACACCACCGGCAACAACGTCGCCTATTGGCACAAATCCACTGTTGCTGGAGCAGACAGGACCAATAAAAAGTGCTCTTCTCTGACGAGTCGCGGTTTTGTCTCACCAGGGGTGATGGTCGGATTTGCATTTATCATCGAAGGAATGAGCATTACACTGAGGCCTGTACTCTGGAGCGGGATCAACTTAGAGGTGGAGACTCCGTCATGGTCTGGGGCGGTGTGTCACAGCATCATCGGACTTGGCGCTCTGTCATTGCAGGCATGCTCAACACTGTGCGCAACAGGGAAGACATCCACCTCCCTCATGTGGTACCCTTCCTGCAGGATCATCCTGACATGACCCTCCAGCATGACAATGCCACCAGCCATTCTGCTCGTTTTGTGCAAGATTTCCTGCAAGACAGGAATGTTAGTGTTCTGCCATGGCCAGCGAAGAGCCCGGATCTCAATCCCATTGAGCACGTCTGGGACCTGTTGGATCGGAGGGTGAGGGCTAGGGCCATTCCCCCCAGAAATGTCCGTTAACTTGCAGGTGCCTTGGTGGAAGAGTGGGGTTACATCTCACAGCAAGAACTGGCAAATCTGGTGCAGTCCATGAGGAGGAGATGCACTGCAGTACTTAAAACCTGTTTAATCTAGGGGGCAGTATTGAGAATTTTGGAAAAAAATATGTGCCCATTTTTAACTGCCTCCTACACCAACTCAGAAGCTAGAATATGCATATTATTGTTCAGGTTTGGATAGAAAACACTCTGAATTTTCTAAAACAGTTTGAATGGTGTCTGTAAGTATAACAAAACTCATATTGCAGGCAAAAACCTGTGAAAAATAGATTAAAAAAAAATTGAATTTTGTGACTGTACTATTTAGTGTCATTGTTTTATAGATACCATAGTGAGAAAGGATTCAGTTCGCAACTCCTAAGGCTTCCACTAGATGTCAACGATCTTTAGAAAGTTGTTTGAAGCATCTGTGATTAATACAGACCGAATTAGAATGCTTACAAGTTGACACGTCATCACTTCATTTTTTGCGCCTGCGCATAAATCTGGGAAGAGTGTCTTTGTCATAATCGTTTATTCTAGACACTTGATAGGTTGTGTGAAAATATTACTGATGTTTACTGATGTTTCACGTTAAAAATGGACCAAAAGATTAATGCTAAACAACGTTTGACATGTTTGAACAAACGTAAATAGATTATTTACTAGGTTTTCTTTAGCTTTTCGGCGTGACTTTACACTGCCCACCTCATTTTGTGGGAGCCTACTGAACGCTAACTATTTGGACATAAATTATGAACTTTGTCAAAAGAAACCACATTTGTTCTGGACCTGGGATCGCTGGCAGCGCCTTCTGATGGAGATAATCAAAGGTAAGGGGATATTTAGAATGTTATTATCGATATTAGATGATGCTAATGCTAACTGTATAGCTTAGCTTAGCTTATAGCTTAGCTTGCTGTTGTTAGCATAGTACCCAGTTTATTGCAAAATGTGATTTCCCAGTAAAGTTATTTTGAGATCTGGCCATTCGGTAGCAATTACGAGATGATAATATATTATTCTTTGAATGACAATATTATAATTTACCAATGTTTTCGAATAGTAATTCCGTGATTTGTAATGCTGGATTCACTGGGAGCATTCGAGCCGGAAAAAATTCTGAATTTCACCGCGACTGTAAATGCTGTTTTTGGATATAAATATGAACTTGATGGAACTAAAAATGCATGTATTGTATAACATAATGTCCTATGAGTGTCATCTGATGCAGATTGTCAAAGGTAAGTGCATAATTCTAGCTAGTTTTCTGTCTGTTGATGCCCTTCTTTGAAATGGCTAAACATTACACACAGCTATTGTCAATGTACTCTCCTAACATAACCTAACTTTATGCATTCTCCGTAAAGCCTCTGAAAATCGGACAGCGTGGTTAGATTTAGGAGATATATCTTTCAAATGGAGGAAAATAGTTGATTATTTGATTATTTGAAATGATTACTCTTGCAGTTTTGAATTCCCCGCCATGGTCACATGACAATGAATCCCAATACCGGGATAAGATCGGGATAAGATCCTCAACAGGTTTAAACCTCTTGACGGTCGCCTAGGATAGGGGGCGCTACAGCGACTTTTGAAAAAAATTAGTGCCCATTTTAAACGGCCTCCTACTCAAACTCAGAAGCTAGGATATGCATATAATTAATTATTGTGGATAGAAAAGACCCTAAAGTTTCTAAAACTGTTTGAATGGTGTCTGTGAGTATAACAGAACTCATATGGCAGTCAAAACCCCGAGACAGATCGTAACAGGAAGAGGAATTCTGAATTGCGGACTCAACTTCATCACTTTACCTATAAATCACACCGTGAGCAATGGTTCATTGAGCACTTCCTATTGCTTCCACTAGATGTCCCCAGTCTTTACAAAGTGATTTGAGCCTTCTACTGTGAAAACTGACAGAATGAGAGTCTGTGGAACGTGGTCACATTAGGAGGGCCATCACCATTATGACGCCGGCGCCCCTGGCTACCCTCCCCTTTCGAAACGTTTTGAAAGACAATGCAATCGTCCCCCTTGAATGTTATTGGAGCTCTGGTTGAAAAAGGCCCTAAACATTTATGTTATACAACGTTTGACATGTTTGAACGAACTTAAATTTAAAAAAAAATGCATTTTGTTGAGAGAGAAGTCCCGCGGCCGACGGTACTTTTGGTGCAGCCTTCAGAACGCGCTAACAACAACAAGCTATTGGGACATAAAGGATTAACTTTTTCGAACAAAAATACATTTGTTGTGGACCTGGAATTCCTGGAAGTGCTTTCTGATGAAGATAATCAAAGGTAAGGGATAATTGACAATAGTATACAAGACTAGATTTGATATGCGATTGTTCCAAGATGGCGCTGACCTGTATTGCTAGCCTATTTTTCTGAGTATAGCATCCCCTTTTATCGCAAAGTGTGATTACCCAGTAAAGTTATTTTTAAATCTGGCATTGCAGGTGCTTTCAAGAGATGCTAATCTATAAATCTTAGAATGACAATATTACATTTTAAAAATGTTTTCGAATAGTAAATTGTAGCGCTGATTCACCGGACGCATTTGAGGGAAAATAGTTAGTCAACATTACGCGCCGATGTAAAATGCTGTTTTTATATATAAATATGAACTTTATCGAACAAAAGAATGCATGTATTGTGTAACATGATGTCCTAGGAGTGTCATCTGATGAAGATTGTCAAAGGTTAGTGCTGCATTTAGCTGTTTTTTGGTTATTTGTGATGCATGTGGTTGGTCGGAAAATGGCTATGTGGCTACTTTTACGATGTACTCCTCTAACATAATCTAATGTTTTGCTTTTGCTGTAAAGCCTTTTTGAAATCGGACAACGTGGTTCGATTCAGGAGAGGTGTATCTATAAAACGATATAACATAGTCCTATATAGATAAAATTTTGTTATGCTAATGGCGATAGGATTTTTCGCTGGATGTCCGTCCCGCCTACGGACGGATGAATCTGTGAAGTTATTTGGATTTTTACAAATTATCTTTGAAAGACAGGGTCATGAAAAAGGGACGTTTCTTTTTTTGCTGAGTTTAGTAACAATAATTGACAGGACACTGGTAAACCAAGGGCGCATATATACAATTACCAATCAGTGGGAACAGGGGACAGGTGTGCGTAATGAAAGTTCCGGAGGAATCCGTGACAGTATTTTAGATTCTTCAAAGTAGACATCCTTTGCCTTGATGACAGCTTTGCACACGCTTGGCATTCTCTCAACCAGCTTCACCTGGAATGCTTTCAAAACAGTCTTGATGGAGCCTTCATATGCTGAGAACTTGTTGGCTGCTTTCCCTTAACTCTGTGGTCCAACTCATCCCAAACTATATAAATTTGGTTGAGGTCGGGTGATTGTGGAAGCTAGGTCATCTGAATCATCACTCCATCACTCTCCTTCTTGGTCAAATAGTCCTTACACAGCCTGGAGGTGTGTTGGGTCATTGTCCTGTTGAAAACAAATTATAGTCCCACTAAGCGCAAACCAGATGGGATGGTGTATCGCTGCAGGATGCTGTGGTAGTGATGCTGGTTAAGTGTGCCTTGAATTCTAAATAAATCACTGACGGTGTCATCAGCAAAGCACCCCCACACCATCACACCTCCTCCTCCATGCTTCACGGTGGGAACCACACATGCAGAGACAATCTGTTCACCTACTCCGCGTCTCACAAAGACACGGGGGTTGGAACCAAAAATCTCAAATTTGGGTTCATCAGACCAAATAACAGATTTCCACCAGCCTAATGTCCATTGCTCGTGTTTCTTGGCCCAAGCAAGTCTCTTCTTATTATTGGTGTCCTTTAATAGTGGTTTCTTTGCAGGAATTTGACCATGAAGGCCTGATTCACACAGTCTCCTCTGAACAGTTGATGTTGAGATGTGTCTGTTACTTGAACTATGTGAAGCATTTATTTGGTCTGCAATTTCTGAGGCTGGTAACTCTAAAGAGCTTATCCTCTGCAGCAGAGGTAACTCTGGGTCTTCCTTTCCTGTGGCGGCCCTCATGAGAGACAGTTTCATCATAGCGCTTGATGGTTTTTGCGACTGCACTTGAAGAAACTTTGAAAGTTCATGAAATTCTCCGGATTGACTGATATTCATGTCTTAAAGTTATGATTGACTGTCGTTTCTCTTTGCTTATTTGAGGTGTTCTTGCCATAACATGGACTTGGTCTTTTACCAAATAGGGCTATCTTCTGTATACCACCCTTACCTTGTCACAACACAACTGAGCCAATAACTGGAACGAACTACAAAAATCTCTGAAACTGGAAACACTTATCTCCCTCACTAGCTTTAAGCACCAGCTGTCAGAGCAGCTCACTGATTACTGCACCTGTACATAGCCCATCTATAATTTAGCCCAAACAACTACCTCTTCCCCTACTGTAATTATTTATTTATTTTGCTCCTTTGCACCCCATTATTTCTATTTCTACTTTGCACTTTCTTCCACTGCAAATCTACCATTCCAGTGTTTTACTTGCTATATTGTATGTACTTCGCCACCATGGCCTTTTTTGCCTTTACCTCCCTTATCTCACCTCATTTGCTCACATTGTATATAGACTTATTTTTCTACTGTATTATTGACTGTATGTTTGTTTTACTCCATGTGTAACTCTGTGTTGTTGTATGTGTCATACTGCTTTGCTTTATCTTGGCCAGGTCGCAATTGCAAATGAGAACTTGTTCTCAACTTGCCTACCTGGTTAAATAAAGGTGAAATAAAGGTGAAATAAAAAAATAAATGCTTTCCTTGTGATTAGCTCATGAAGCTGGTTGAGAGAATGCAAGAGTGTGAAAAGCTGTCATCAAGGCAAATGGTGGCTACTTTGTAGAATCTCAAATATAACACACTGATCAAAAAAAATTAAGGGAACACTTAAACAACATAATGTAACTCCAAGTCAATCACACTTCTGTGAAATCAAACTGTCCACTTAGGAAGCAAAACTGATTGACAATAAATGTCACATGCTGTTGTGCAAATGGAATAGACAACAGGTGGAAATTATAGGCAATTAGCAAGACACCCCCAATAAAAGAGTGGTTCTGCAGGTGGGGACCACAGACCACTTCTCAGTTCCTATGCTTCCTGGCTGATGTTTTGGTCACTTTTGAATGCTGGCGGTGCTTTCACTCTAGTGGTAGCATGAGACGGAGTCTACAACCCACACAAGTGGCTCAGGTAGTGCAGCTCATCCAGGATGGCACATCATTGCGAGCTGTGGCAAGAAGGTTTGCTGTGTCTGTCAGCGTAGTGTCCAGAGCATGGAGGCGCTACCAGGAGACAGGCCAGTACATCAGGAGACGTGGAGGAGGCCGTAGGAGGGCAACAACCCAGCAGCAGGACCGCTACCTCCGCCTTTGTGCAAGGAGGAGCAGGAGAAGCACTGCCAGAGCCCTGCAAAATGACCTCCAGCAGGCCACACATGTGCATGTGTCTGCTCAAACGATCAGAAACAGACTCCATGAGGGTGGTATGAGGGCCCGACGTCCACAGGTGGGGGTTGTGCTTACAGCCCAACACCGTGCAGGACGTTTGGCATTTGCCAGAGAACACCAAGATTGGCAAATTCGCCACTGGCGCCCTGTGCTCTTCACAGATGAAAGCAGGTTCACACTGAGCACGTGACAGACGGGACAGACTCTGGAGACGCAGTGGAGAACGTTCTGCTGCCTGCAACATCCTCAAGCATGACCGGTTTGGCGGTGGGTCAGTCATGGTGTGGGGTGGCATTTCTTTGGGGGGCCGCACAGCCCTCCATGTGCTCGCCAGAGGTAGCCTGACTGCCATTAGGTACCGAGATGAGATCCTCAGAACCCTTGTGAGACCATATCCTCTTGGAACGCTCGTCCCGTATGCGAGATCAACATCCAGCGTAAAATCATTTCGCCATATTCATAACCGAACAATAGAAAAATTTCATTTTTTTTTTTTTTCAAATATAGGACTATTTTATATCGTTTTATAGACACACCTCTCCTGAATCGAACCACGTTGTCCGATTTCAAAAAGGCTTTACAGCAAAACATTAGATAATGTTAGAGGAGTATATCGTCAAAGTATTCACATAGCCATTTTCCGACCAACCACATGCATCACAAATAACCAAAAAACAGCTAAATGCAGCACTAACCTTTGACAATCTTCATCAGATGACACTCCTAGGACATCATGTTACACAATACATGCATTATTTTGTTCAATAAAGTTCATATTTATATGTAAAAACAGCATTTTACATCGGCGCGTGACGTTGAGAAACTATTTTCCCTCAAATGCATCCGGTGAAACAGCGCTACAATTTACTAAATTACTATTCGAAAACATTTTTAAAATGTAATATTGTCATTTAAAGAATTATAGATGAACATCTCGTGAAAGCACCTGCATTGCCAGATTTAAAAATAACTTTACTGGGAAATCACACTTTGCAATAAAAGGGGATGCTATACTCAGAAAAATAGGCTAGCAATACAGGTCAGTGCCATCTTGGAACAATCGAATATCAAATCTACTCTTGTATACTATTGTAAATATTCCCTTACCTTTGATTATCTTCATCAGAAGGCACTTCCAGGGATCCCAGGTCCCCAACAAATGTAGTTTTGTTCAAAAAAGTTCATAATTTATGTCCCAATAGCTTCTTCTTGTTAGCGCGTTCCGAAGACACCTCGAATGTTCCGTCGTGCGTGGGACTTCTCCTCACGAAAGCCCCCCCAAAAAATATTTAAGTTCGTTCAAACATGTCAAACGTTGTATAACATAAATCTTTAGGGCCTTTTTCAACCAGAGCTTCAAAAATATTCCATGGGGACGGTTGCATTGTCTTTCAAAACGTTTCGAAAGGGGAGGGTAGCCAGGGGTGCCCGCTTCATAATGGTGATGGCCCTCCCCATGTGAACAAGATCAACAGCCTCTCATTCTGTCAGTTTTCACAGTAGAAGACTCAAACCACTTTGTAAAGACTGGGGACATCTAGTGGAAGCCATAGAAAGTGCTCAATGAATCCTAACTCACGGTGTGATTTATAGGCAAAGTGATGAAGTTGAGTCCGCAAATCAGATTTCCATATCCTGTTAGAAACTGTCTCGGGGTTTTGACTGCCATATGAGTTCTGTAATACTCACAGACACCATTCAAACAGTTTTAGAAACTTTAGGGTGTTTTCTATCCACATCTATTAATTATATGCATATCCTAGCTTCTGAGTTTGAGTAGAAAGCCGTTTTAAATGGGCACGTATTTTTTTCAAAAATCGCTGTAGCGCCCCCAATCCTGGGTGTGCGTCAAGAGGATATGCTGGTGCGGTTGGCCCTTGGTTCCTCCTAATGCAAGACAATGCTAGACCTCATGTGGCTGGAGTGTGTCAGCAGTTCCTGCAAGAGGAAGGCATTGATGCTATGGACTGGCCCGCCCGTTCCCCAGACCTGAATCCAATTGAGCACATATGGGACATCATGTCTCGCTCCATCCAACAACGTCACGTTGCACCACAGACTGTCCAGGAGTTGGCAGATGCTTTAGTCCAGGTCTGGGAGGAGATCCGTCAGGAGACCATCCGCCACCTCATCAGGAGCATGCCCAGGCGTTGTAGGGAGGTCATACAGGCACATGGAGGCCACACACACTACTGAGCCTCATTTTGACTTGTTTTAAGGACATTACATCAAAGTTGGATCAGCCTGTAGTGTTGTTTTCCACTTTAATTTTGAGTGTGACTCCAAATCCAGACCTCCATGGGTTGATAAATTGGATTTCCATTGATTATTTCTGTGTGATTTTGTTGTCAGCACATTCAACTATGTAAAGAAAACTTTTTTGGTTACTACATGATTCCCTACGTGTTATTACGTAGTTTTGAAGTCTTCACTATTATTCTACAATGTAGAAAATAGTAAAAAAAAAAATGGAATGAGTAGGTGTGTCCAAACTTTTGACTGGTGCTGTATCCTGAACCAAATTATAAACGCGACATGCAACAATTTCTTAGATTTGTGTCACGTCCTGACCAGCAGAGCGAGTAATTGTATTAGTTTTGGTCAGGACGTGGCAGAGGGTTTGTGTTTTGTATGTTTTCTACGTTCTGTCTAGTTTAGTTTTTCTATGTTTAGGTTTGGGTGTTGGACTCTCAATTGGAGGCAGGTGTTGCTAGTTACCTCTGATTGAGAGTCCTATATATAGGTGTGTGCTTGGTTTGGGTTTTTGTGGGTAGTTGTATTTGCACTGCGTTATGTTAGCCTGCAAATCTGTTAGCTGTCGTTTCTGTTTCTTGTTTTTCCCGTTACTCACTTTATATAATAAATTAAAGTATGAGTATTCCGGTACCCGCTGCGCCTTGGTCTCATCACTTCAACGACACTTGTGACAATTTGACTGAGTTACAGTTCATAAAAGAAAATCAGTGAATTAAAATAAATTCATGAGGCCATAATCTATGGATTTCACAAGACTGGGAATACAGATACACATCTGTTGGTCACAAATACCTTAAAAAAAACAGGTTGGGTACGTGGATCAGTAAACCAGTCAGAATCTGGTGGGACCACCATTTACCTCATGAGGCGCGACGCATCTCCTTCTCATAGAGTTGATTAGGCTCGTGGAATCTTGTCCAACTCCTCTTTAATTAATGGCTGTGCGACGTTGCTGGATATTGGCAGGAACTGGAACACGCTGAGTACATGTTGATCCAGAGCATCCCAAACATGCTTAATGTGTGACATGTCTGGTGAGTAGTTCAGGCCATGGAAGAACTGGGACATTTTCACCTTCCAAGAATTATGTACAGATCCTTGCGACATGGGGCCGTGTGTTATCATTCTGAAACGTGAGGTGATGGCGGCAGATGAATGGCGCGACAATGGGCCTCAGGATCTCGTCATGGTATCTCTGTGCATTCAAATTGCCATCGATAAAATGCAATTGTGTTTGTTGTCCGTAGCCTGTGCCTGCCCATACCATAACACCACCGCCACTATGGGGCACTCTGTTCACAACGTTGATATCAGCAAACCGCTCTCCCACACGACACCATACACATGGTCTGCGGTTGTGAGACCGGTTGGACGTACTGCCAAATTGTCTAGAGCAACGTTGGAGGAGGCTTATGGTCGAGAAATGAACATTACACTCTCTAGCAACAGCTCTGGTGGACATTCCTGTAGTCAGCATGCCAATTGAACGCTCCCTCAAAACTTGAGACATCTGTGGCATTGTGTTGTGTGACAAAACTGCACATTTTAGAGTGGTCTTTTATTGTCCCGAGAACAAGGTGTACTTGTTTAATGATGCTGTTTAATCACGTTCTTGATATGCCACACCTGTCAGGTGAATGGATTATCTTGGCAAAGGATAAATGCTCATCAACAGGAATGTAAAGACATTTGTGCACCAAATCTGAGAGAAATAAGCTTTTGTGAGTATGGAACATTTTTGAGATGTTTTATTTCAGCTCATAAAACATGGGACCAACACTTTACATGTTGTGTTTATATTTTTTCCCAATGTATATAAACACACACACACATATATATATATATATATATATATACACATACTGTATAGAGAGCGAGAGAGAAAGACTGATGTCGACATGCACACACAAAGAAAGCAACACGCACACACGCACACTTACGCACTTCTGAAGAAAATTTTCCTAAATATACACTGTGTGCACAATTATTAGGCAAGTTTTATGTTTGAGGATTAATTTTATTATTGAACAACTACAGCGCTCTCGGTCAATCCAAAATGTTAATAAACCTCAAACCTGAATATTTAAGAAAGTGGCTTTCTTTGGAGAATATCTATGTGTGCACAATTATTGGGCAACTATTAGTGTGCAGAATTATTATGCAACTAAATGAAAAACGAAAAGTTCCCCATCTCACTTGTTTATTTTCATCTGTTAAAGTGAGAATAATTAACAAACAACTCAAAATGTATAAATAAACATTTCTGACATTTCAAAAAAAAAAATCTGTGACCAATATAGCCACCCTTCTTTTCAATAACAGTCATAAGCCTTCCATCCATGGAGTCTGTCAGTTTCTTGATCTGTTGACCATCAACTTTTTGTGCAGCAGCAACCACAGCCTCCCAGACACTGGTCAGAGAGGTGTACTGTTTTCCTTCACCGTAAATCCTCCGTTTAAGAAGGGACCACAAGTTCTCAATAGGGTTTAGGTCAGGTGAGGAAGGGGGCCATGTCATTATTCTTTCATCTTTAAGGCCTTTACTGGTTAGCCACGCAGTGGAGTACTTCGATGCATGCGATGGAGCATTGTCCTGCATAAAAATCATGGTCTTCTTGAAAGATGCAGACTTTTTCCTGTACCACTGCTTGAAGAAAGTGTCTTCTAAAAACTGGCAGTAGGTTTGGGAGTTGAGTTTGAGTCCATCTTCAACCCGAAAAGGTCCAACTAGCCCATCTTTAATAATACCACCCCATACCAGTACCCCACCTCCACCTTGCTGGCGTCTGAGTCGAAGTGGAGCTCCGTGCCCGTTACTGATCCAGCCACGGGCCCATCCATCTGGTCCGTCAAGAGTCACTCTCATCTCATCAGTCCATAAAACCTTTGAAAAATCTGTCTTCAGATATTTCTTGGCCCAGTCTTGACGTTTCAACTTATGTGTCTTGTTCAGTGGTGGTCGGGTTTCAGCCTTCCTTACCTTGGCCATGTCTCTGAGCACTGAACACCTTGTACTTCTGGGCACTCCAGGTAGGTTGCAGTTCTGGAATATGACAGCACTGGAGGATAATGGGATCCTGGTAGCTTCACGTTTGATTCTTCTCAAATCTTTGGCAGTTAATTTGCGTCTTTTTTTCTCAACACGGTTCTTGCGACCCTGTTGACTATTTGCAACAAAAAGTTGGATGGTTCTGTGATCACGCCCCAATATCTTAGCAATTTCAAGAGTGCTGCATTCCTCTGAAATACTTCTTACAATTTTGGTCATTTAAATCTCTTTTTTGGCCCATTTTGCCTGAGGAAAAGAAGCTTCCTAATAATTATACACACCTTGATATAGGGTGTTGATCTCCTTAGGCCACACCCTCCCTCATTACACAAATACACATCACCTGATATGCTTAAATCCAATAAGCATTCCAGTTTATACAGCTTGGAGTTGGGAAATATGCATAATAATGATGATATGGTCAAAATACTGACTTGCCTAATAATTGTGCACACAGTGTATATCATAGCTTTTTTCTCACCTCGAATTACACGGCAAACAGAGTTCTCAGCAGTTAATGCTTTAGCCTCTTCAGGATTCAGCAAAGAGAATACTAAACACACTGTAAGAGAGAAAACAGACACCTTTTAAAGGTCAAATACTGATAGCCATCGTCTTGTTCATGGCCGGCAAATCTCATCTCCAAATGGAGAGTAAATATAACATGAACTATTAATAGAATTGTCTGAGAGGAAATTGCATCATTGACCCTTAAAGCAGCAGGCAATTTACAGTAAATGACCATTTCAATATGTATTTAACCCTTGGTTTCCCTAAGGGAGGCTCTTTGGAAATGGGATGCATGTATTATTCATATTCATAGACGAAATGAGTCTCCTTATGAGCTGTGCACATAGTGTGAATTCCACCAGGTCTGAAGCAGTGATGGTTTAAAATGAGCAGGAAGCAGCTGGAACTGAACAGATTAACTGGTGTTTTTCAATTTCTGTCTTTTTCATCCTATTTTATAAGGTTTTGATCTGCTCCTGCTATTTACTTGTCCTGCTGATATTACATTTTTACTGCCTTTTTTATTTTCGACGTTTGCTTTAACTGTTGTGTTTCGCCCACTGTGCTCTATTTCAGTAAAGCATCCTTGGGTTTGAGAAAGGCACTGTATAAATATAGTTACTGTATAAAACATGTTTTTCCCCATAGGCGTGTCTGCAGTCAGAGAATGATAAAGCCAAGTGTTCTGTGACTGACTGTCTCAGAAGAGGGAGAGGTAAGGAGAGGTGGTAGAGTTAGCCCGGGCACACCGGGGGGAAAGAGAGAAGCCCTTCAGATAAAAGAGTGTCTCTAAAGCAGGGATTTACCTAGCCTGTGTCTGCCGGCCCCGATCCACATTCAGATGTAAACATGACACCAAGGTGAGGCCTATGGATCAGCTGCACCTCCTCAGGATCCTCTAAATCTGTACTGTCACTTATCCACTTTCAGACAAAGGGAGAGAGAGAGAGAGCGAGAGAGAATGGAGAGGGGGAGAGGGGGAGACAGAGAGGAGGGAGGGAGGGAGGGAGAGGGAGAGAGAGAAGGAGACAGAGGGAGGGATGGGTAGAGGAGGGGAAAAGAGAGACTCAGAGACAGAAAGAGAGGGATGATGAAAGGGAAAAGAAAGAGGGGATAAAAGAGAGGATAATTAAGGATGAAGAATTGGGAGAAAGAGAGGAGAACACAGAGCAAAGGAAGAGAAAGATAGACTAACATCATTATCACTGTGACACAGAGAGTCTGTCATGAAATGCTTGGTCAAATAAACTTAGCATAAAATAATGTTTCTATACTCTTATTCTGTTTAACTGCTTTCATGCAATATTCATGAGATTTATGAATCATTGAACACAGATCTATGAACAAAGTTTCCCAGCTTTAACTCCCCAGTGTGTTCAGCCTCCCCCCATTGAAGAGAAACTCTCTGGGGTGACAGTTTCTAAAACTTATCCTGTCATTTGGTCCCTGCAAAGCCACTTAAAATGGCCACTCAGGGATTCTGGATTCCAAAGGGATTCATACTACAGAGGTAATTAACAATTATCATGATCAAGGAGTTTTTCCCTGACCACCAGGGACCGAACCAGGAAACCTCTTGGCCCTAGAAATAAGATAACCAGGTTTGCTACAAGCTATAACTATAGGACTTTTAACGTTATTCCTTGTCAGATAATGGGCTCAGGAAAAACTCCTGGCACCCAGTTATAATATCTGACTACAGTACTACTTGTCAGTTGTACCAATGTCGCTGCTGTATGTCCCGTAACAGATGAAAATAAAACAATTATTATACTAACAATTCTATGCAAATCTGTAAATTCCCTCCTGAAACAACCTTTGGAAAATGGCAATAGAAATTCCTATTTTCACAACTTCAGATTTTATACGCAAAACCACTTAACCAACATCTTTAATTCCTCAGTGAGTCAGTGGAATTACAGCTCGTTAATGTCAGTTTCCACTAGATAGCACAGCCACAAATTATAAATTGTCTAAATCATAAAGATTAATGAAAATAAAAATGAGCTTTTTGTTCTTATTTAAGGTTAGGGTTAGGCATACGGTTAGCAGTGTGGTTAAGGTTAGGGTTAGGTTAAGGTTAGGTTTAAATCTGATTTAAAGAAGATAAATTGTAGAAATATGGTTTATGACTTTGGGCTCTGATAACTATTACGACCATTGATGACGGAAGTCATTTGTAGATGTACGTTATTATCAGGACAGACCAACTCACTTCATAACTCAATTACAATTTAGCAGCCTAACGTTATACTGGATAAGCTGCATGTGGAAGACGTGTCTCTCCGGTAAAATGTGTTGGGATAAAGTTCAGAGATGAACTATCAGACAGACAAATCAGACAGAGAAATCTGATGGAGAAATAAGACAGAGAAATCAAACAGAGAAATCAGACAGGGGAATCAGACAGAGAAATCAGACATCAAAGGACATAGGGCTCTGCCGAGTCGAGAGGACACCAGGGAGAAATGTTTTGAACTCTGCCAGATTGTCTGTCTATTTCTATCTAACAGCATAAGCTTGTCACTACAGTATAGCTGTAACAAAATACATGATTTAGTTTCTGGGTGGATGCATTTATCCAATGTGACAGTTTCGTGCTTTATCCATTCCATACAGGGGGACATCTGGTGAGGTTACCACAGGTTAAGAGCTCTCACTCTGGGCCACTCTGCTCCAGACCTCCTGGGACCTGAACCAGAAACCTCCTGATTACACATACAGCATGTCTCTCAGGTCCAGGTCACACTCTGCTGCCCACTTCAATTAAATCCTCTGCACACTGAAGAGGCTCGGAGCACTTGTACTAACCAGTCATAGAGAGAGAGTAAGATTGGGAGCCAAGTTGCCACCTCTGAGAACTCAATTCCTCCATTTAACATCAGAATGTGGATTTTATTTCTATCGGTTGGGTTTATGAGCTTAATCTACAATTCTGTGGACTCTTAATAGTCCATGACTGTGATGTGATTATATTATGGTGTCTAAGAGCACCACTACTGTTTTTGATTGAAACCACAATGGCTCTATGTACACTCCCTCCCCTTCCGCCATTCTTTCCCATAGCTTAGAGTGTACACTCCGTCCCTCATACCAAGGATCATTTTACATTTTTTGATTTTGAAATGTAATACCCCTTGAAGTATTCAAAAAAGTATATACAAAAATGATTTGATGAAAATGTTTATTTGGTCTTACTGCTATTAGCCCATACAAACACAAGTTTGTTCTGGAGTGTCTGTCCTATATCTGAGAGATAAAACAAAGATCAGGAAACATTTGTTATTTATTTACATGTATTTAACCTCTTTTTTTGGCACTAAACAATCTCCGTATATATACTGCTCAAAAAAATAAAGGGAACACTAAAACAACACATCCTAGATCTGAATGAATGAAATAATCTTATTAAATACTTTTTTCTTTACATAGTTGAATGTAAACAACAAAATCACACAAAAATAATCAATGGAAAGCCAATTTATCAACCCATGGAGGTCTGGATTTGGAGTCACACTAAAAATTAAGGTGGAAAACCACACTACAGGCTGATCCAACTTTGATGTAATGTCCTTAAAACAAGTCAAAATGAGGCTCAGTAGTGTGTGTGGCCTCCACGTGCCTGTATGACCTCCCTACAACCCCTGGACATGCCCCTGATGAGGTGGCGGATGGTCTCCTGAGGGATCTCCTCCCAGACCTGGACTAAAGCATCCGCCAACTCCTGGACAGTCTGTGGTGCAACGTGGCGTTTGTGGATGGAGCGAGACATGATGTCCCAGATGTGCTCAATTGGATTCAGGTCTGGGGAACGGGCGGGCCAGTCCATAGCATCAATGCCTTCCTCTTGCAGGAACTGCTGACACACTCCAGCCACATGAGGTCTAGCATTGTCTTGCATTAGGAGGAACCCAGGGCCAACCGCACCAGCATATGGTCTCACAAGGGGTCTGAGGATCTCATCTCGGTACCTAATGGCAGTCAGGCTACCTCTGGCGAGCACATGGAGGGCTGTGCGGCCCCCCAAAGAAATGCAACCCCACACCATGACTGACCCACCACCAAACCGGTCATGCTGGAGGATGTTGCAGGCAGCAGAACGTTCTCCACGGCGTCTCCAGACTCTGTCATGTCTGTCACGTGCTTAGTGTGAACCTGCTTTCATCTGTGAAGAGCACAGGGCGCCAGTGGCGAATTTGCCAATCTTGGTGTTCTCTGGCAAATGCCAAACGTCCTGCACGGTGTTGGGCTGTAAGCACAACCCCCACCTGTGGACGTTGGACCCTCATACCACCCTCATGGAGTCTGTTTCTGACCGTTTGAGCAGACACATGCACATTTGTGGCCTGCTGGAGGTCATTTTGCAGGGCTCTGGTAGTGCTCCTCCTGCTCATCCTTGCACAAAAGCGGAGGTAGCGGTCCTGCTGCTGGGTTGTTGCCCTCTTACGGCCTCCTCCACGTCTCCTGATGTACTGGCCTGTCTCCTGGTAGTGCCTCCATGCTCTGGACACTACGCTGACAGACACAGCAAACCTTCTTGCCACAGCTCGCATTGATGTGCCATCCTGGATGAGCTGCACTACCTGAGCCACTTGTGTGGGTTGTAGACTCCGTCTCATGCTACCACTAGAGTGAAAGCACCGCCAGCATTCAAAAGTGACCAAAACATCAGCCAGGAAGCATAGGAACTGAGAAGTGGTCTGTGGTCCCCACCTGCAGAACCACTCCTTTATTGGGGGTGTCTTGCTAATTGCCTATAATTTCCACCTGTTGTCTATTCCATTTGCACAACAGCATGTGAAATTTATTGTCAATCAGTGTTGCTTCCTAAGTGGACAGTTTGATTTCACAGAAGTGTGATTGACTTGGAGTTACATTGTGTTGTTTAAGTGTTCCCTTTATTTTTTTGAGCAGTGTACTTCCATACATTTTTTCAACTAGTACCGGGAACCTTCAAAAGAGTCTTGTGAGGCCTGTGGGCGTCCTAGAACAAAACATGTTCGTGTTCGTGAGAGTCTCACCTTTCTACAGAGGGGTCATATTAGTGTGTAGCCCAAACTGTTCTAACTCAACAGATAGAAGTTGGCAAATCGAATGTACCGACTTCAGACGAGTCCCACGACGCTCGTGGGGGTCGTAGAGCAAAATGGAGAACACCATTGTGTTCGTAAGAGTCTCATCTTGCCATATAGGGGTGACATAATAGTTAATATGCTACAGAAGTTTTTTTGAGAAGACCGATTTTCGGGATGTCTCGTGGTCTGACAAACACCACTTTAGCTCTGTCACCTTTCACCGCAGATGCGGAAGTGTGACATAGAAGGATGCGGTGGATTGAGATGCATCTAAATGCAAAAACCCCCTGATATTTCTAAGTTAAACAGAGATTTTTATGGGGATTTTTTTATTATGCTAATTAGATTTACATGGTGCGCAGACATCGACCTTAGTGGGTTAATGTCCTGAAAAGGTAGAAAATAAATAACTTTTTAAAATGTATTTAAATGCTATTTTAACCTGAACGTTTAGGGTTAGGGTTTAGGGTTTAGGGTTTAGTATTTAGGGTTTAGGTTTAGGGTTAGGTTTAGGGTTAGAGTTAGGGTTAGTGGTTCGGGACAATAGGATTTTAATGGTGAAAAAAATGTACACTCCAAAAAGTCCTGAAATTTCACAAAAACACAGCTATGTGTGTAAGATTAGGTGCCCTTGTTCACCTAACCTTTGTAACTTCTTCCTGAAATACAAACAGGGATCTCAGAGCTCTCTCTCTCCTTCCCTTTCCCTTCCCCTTCCATTCTTCTCTAAGCCTCCCCTTGTTGTGAACCCTGCCAGTGTAGGAAGGGGGTCATGACATAATATAAACACCACCAACCTTTGCTCTGCTCAGGTTCCTGCAGATCTGGACCTGATATCAGAGAGCATGCTAAATGCCATGACACCCATAGCCTTCCTGATGTAATCCGTGCAACAACAATATTGACATACTCTGAGGCAAGGAGATATCGTTGTTGACATTTCATCATCTTGGCAGGCAGAACGCCATCATCGTGCCATGGTTGTATTCAGCTAACGTTCTTCAACAATCAGCACCACTTTTACTGTATCTGACCTTAATATGTGGCATAATAACATAAACAAATTATTTAGCAAATGCCATCAGATTAGTCACCAATTAATGTTTAAGTGGGAGTCTTAACTGATAAAGATTTGAGCAGCCAAGCAAATTGCTGTAATTAGGAATCATTAACACTGTGGTAGTTAAAAACGCAGTTTTGTTATTTTTGTTAAACTACTTGAACTGTATAATACAACAATTAAAAGCAGAAGTGACCTCTTGAATATGTTTTAATCTGTGCCTCTCTGACTAGAGTATAGAGCACATTACAGAACCCATATCTAGTGACACACAGTGACACACAGTGACACACAGTGACACCCAGTGACACCCAGTACTACCCAGTACTACCCAGTACTACCCAGTACTACCCAGTACTACCCAGTGACACCCATATCTACACAGTGCTGCACAGTGATACTAGATGCTCGAGCTAAAGCTCTGACACAGGAACTGCTGTGTAGGGATTCTGCCTGAGCCTGCTGTATGTACTCATTGTGATGTATTATTTATTAACCTTTATTTAACTAGGCAAGTCAGTTAAGATCAAATTCTTATTTACAATGACAGCCTACTCCAGTCAAACCCTAACTTGGATGACACTGGGCCAATTGTACGCTGCCCTATGGGACACCCAATCACAGCCGGTTGTGATACAGCCTGGACTCGAAACAGGGTCTGTAGTGACGCCTCTAGAATTGAGATGCAGTGCCTTAGACCGCTGCTCCACTCGGGAGCCCATAAATTTATGGATGCAGAACAAATACAAACCAATTGTACAACCCAGAAGTCAGTAGCTCAAATACACAATGTTTAAAAGGGGTTAGAATTCCAAAAGGCACTGGCGTTACGGTGGGGCTCATTGGGTTAAGGTGGGAGTTCGTTTCTTAGAATCTATTTACAGTATATGCAACCCTCTGAGGTATGGCCTCCATCCTCTTCCTCAAAGGTCATCCTCATTAGAACATGGACTTCAGAGACGTGCTTCCCCTCGCTGGGGTAATTTAACCTGTCAGAGAGGCTGTCTTTGATGTGTTAAAACGGTACACACTTACGTTACCATCAGCCTCCAGGAATGTGGTCAATGTTAAAACACTAAATCTCTCTTTATTCTTATTGGGCAACTATATATGTTAAAAACAGTGGCGTGATAGAGTATTAAACATGACAGTAGGTCTCCATTAAGGCTCTACAGAGCTCTGTCAGAAAAGTTAAGAGGCAGCGGAACATTCAGCACATGAAATGGAACCCTAATTAGATTGAATAATGTTCCATTAGAATATTGGCCAAATTAATGTGATGTCATGCGCGTCAAATGTGAGATGAGAAGAACCATACTGCGGAATCAGAGAGGGTCGTTAATGTCAGAGAGGCTCATTAAATGATTAAATGAACTCTTCTCAATCAACTCTGATGCTTTCCTGTTGATCTGTGACATTACTTTTCCTACAGTAGGAATATGCATCGTGAGCTGAAGCATTCAACTTGAAGAAAAAGACATAAAAACTACTGCATAAATTACTTCAATTTATAGCTTTTGTGCTGTATACAAACACTGAAATAATTACCTGGCAAAACTATGTGTGGTGTTTCCATACTGTTATTATAATAATAATAATTCATTCCCACTCAGAAATGATCGACAGGACCCAAATTCACCTCAACAGTCGGTGTCAAAACAATAAATTAGTGGCTAGCAGAGCACTGTGAAATTATAAATGATCATGTGTTTTTTCCATGAATGTATTCATTTTTTAGACTGTGACGTTCATTCTCCTGGTGAACATAGGATGAATATGAATAATACTATGACTCATTCACAGAGAATAGAGGAATTGAAACAGAGGTCACTACACAAGCACGGTGAACTCAAGGGCAATATTTACTGAGCTTCTGTGTGGCCTGAAAACTAAAGTCTAAAGTGGTTACTCCCACACACATGCCTAACGAATAATAACCACTGACATATAAAGAATGCTAGACTGTACATTACAAACAAATGACTATCTATCAAAAATAATAACCTTGTTTGTGTTTTTTGGTGCCAAGGCCAGGGTCACAATTTTACAAACCATTTCATGCCAATTGAAGACAATTTCACTCTACTAAAGCTTTTTCTTCTCAATACTTGTAAGTGATTAACGTATTTTAGAATGTGTGAAGTCTCTGCTTCGTCCAAAGCCAAGCCGCTATCAGGACTCAACAGCCTGCCTCAGCATAACAGGGACGTCTACAGCAACATTATGACAGAATGTCTTTCAAAGTAATTACATTTTAAGATGTGCAAATGTCATGATAATGCTTTACTCGTCTGACTAAAGGCAAAATTAATTTTGAATTCATCCTCATCACATACATTCAATTCTAAGAGACGAAGGGCATTTTCAGTTTTCGATTACTGTGTATGGGATGAGATAGGGATTATATGGTCACACTTAAAATTCAATGTATATAGAAGTCGGGCCTACCTAAACAATTACTATACTAGTACCTCCTACTGTATGTGTTATCAGGCCTACCCACACGTTCACTTTATTAGAACTCATACTGTATGTGTTGTCGGGCCTAACTACATGGTTACTATACTAGTAAATCTTACTGTATGTGTTGTCGGGCCTGCCTACATGGTACACGGTTACTATACTAGTAACTTTTACTGTATGTGTTGTCGGGCCTACCTACACTGTTACTATACAAGTAAATCTTACTGTATGTGTTGTCGGGCCTACCTACACTGTTACTATAAAAGTAAATCTTACTGTATGTGTTGTCGGGCCTACCTACATGTTACTATAATAGTAACTCTTACTGTATGTGTCTTCGTGCATACCTACACAGTTACTATAATAGTAACTCTTACTGTATGTGTTGTCGGGCCTACCTACACAGTTACTATAATAGTAACTCTTACTGTATGTGTTGTCGGGCCTACCTACACAGTTACTATAATAGTAACTCTTACTGTATGTGTCTTCGTGCCTACCTACACAGTTACTATAATAGTAACTTTTACTGTATGTGTTGTCGGGCCTACCTACACAGTTACTATAATAGTAACTCTTACTGTATGTGTCTTCGTGCCTACCTACACAGTTACTATAATAGTAACTCTTACTGTATGTGTCTTCGTGCATACCTACACAGTTACTATAATAGTAAGTCTTACTGTATGTGTCTTCGTGCCTACCTACATAGTTACTATAATAGTAAATCTTACTGTATGTGTTGTAATTTTGTCTCAATAACCAGGTTTCAGTCTAATCTTTTATTTCCAGTAAAGTATGTTGGATAAAAATGACATGAATGGCCTGATGGAATTAGAAAATCTGTCCGTAATCTTTCCAAATGTGGACAAAAGCAAAATATGCTAGACAAGGTGGGATCTTTTTGTGTTAGTAAAATTAACTATGCAAGAAATGTCGGTGGAAACGCTATTATGTGCAAATTTTGATATAATAACCATAATTTTGAAGTCAATTTGAAGTAACGCAATGGCATGTTGTGTGACCATCCCACTACAATTTGTTGGGAAAGCATGTAGTTTATTAGTCATGAAGAATTTCACCAGCTGGTGAAAGTGCAAGGTGATGAGCTTGATGCTCCTTTCCTCTAAATATCGAATCTTATTCTGGAATCATGATAATCGATGCTTGGCTGCTGTTTGACAAATAATATCATCATGTATGTAGGCTATACCTACACTGTATCTGCACGTTGTTGGCTAGAGCTCACGTGCCAATACCAGAGTGGGCATACTCGCTATATAATGACATTTTTTTGTGAGAAAACAATCAGTAGAGTTGCAAATACGATGGAAACCCATTGAACTTTCAGGTATTTTTATGTGCACTACGTCATCACGCACAGTCTTTTATCTACATACAACAGGGTCAATTTGATGGAAACACATCTCTGGTGGGAAAATGTGCATATTGTTTTGATGCAGATTTTAGAATATTCACGCCTCCCAAGTGGAGCAGCGGTCTAAGACAGTGCATCACAGTGTTGCGGCGTCACTACAGCCTGGGATTCGACCCGGAGTCCCATAGGGCGGCGCACAATTGGCCCAGAGTCGTTCGGGTTAGGGGAGGGTTTGGCCGGGGATGGTTTTACTTGGCTCATCGCGCTCCGGCGACTCCTTGTGGCGGGCCAGGCGCCTGCAAGCTGACTTCGGTCATTAGTTGAATGGTGTTTCCTCCGACACATTGGTGCAGCTGGCTTCTGGGTTAAGCGAACGGGTGTAAAGATGCGCGGCTTAGCGGGTCATGTTTCAGGGGACCTTCGCCTCTCCCGAGCCCATTGGGGAGTTGCAGTTTTGAGACAAGATCGTAATTGAATCGCATTTGGATTTCACGAAAAAGGGGCCAAACATACATTTTTATAATAATTTAGCATGAAACTTTTGCCAATTGGATTAAAATTTAGCTATTGCAATGTAACCATTGTTTTATGTTACTTATCTGTTGTTCAGTGGAGGCTGCTGACGGAAGGATGGCTCATAGTAGTTACTGGAATGGAGTCAATGGAATGGTATCAACCACATAGAAACCACGTTTGATACTGTCATGATTCCCACCGAAGGTGGCGCCCCCTCCTGCTCGGGTGGCGCTCGGCGGTCGTCGTCACCGGCCTACTAGCTGCCACTGATTCCCTTTTTGTTTTCCCCCTTTCTGTTATTGTTTGCACCTGTTCTTAGTGGGGGTGATTAGCAGGGCTATATGAGCTAGCTGGCCCGCCTGCTCTTTGTGCGGGATTGTTTATTCTGTTGTATGCTTGTGTACACGCTGGTTGTGTTTTTGCGCTAGTGCGTTGGTTTTGCGCCGACTGTGTTTTTCCCTGTGTTTGGGGCACTCTGTTTTGTGTGCGCTCTCATTCGCTGTTTGGGGGGGGGCTTGTGTTTTTTCGCCATTTGGCCCATTAAAAGCCACTACCCTGTATTCGCTGCTTCCTGCGTTTGATTCCTCACCCACGACGCCCGAGCATTACAGATATCTATCCATTGACTCCGTTCCAGCCACTGCTGCTGTTACCATGTGCAGTAATTCTGTTCTGGTTACCATGGGTTACCACAGTAGCCTAACCACATGCCATACAACCAACCAAATTTTACAATACTACAAGTGAATCAGGTTTCTGATTGTCTTGGCGGCGCCGACGGCCTGTCTATTCCTCAGATATAGAATACATTTTGTCGCCTGTATTTGCCAGTAATGAGATGCAGGCTGTTGAATAGATTAGAATGGCTGTCAGGGTAAAAACAATCCTGCAGTCACGGTTCAGCACAGTTCAGCACAGAGTCTTGGCAGAAGTGATGAAATATGGTAATCATGTTAATATCAGGATCAAACAAGAGATGACAACTTATGAGGCATAGAACTGAACACTACAGATTTATTTAACATTTTATAATGCATTTCACAAACCCATATTGTACTAAAACACACAGCAATCTACTGCATACAGTATGAACCTGATCCATGTATAATGCCATTGAACACAAAAATCAACACCGAACCATCACACTGACCTCTTCCAAGCCGTCTTAGGGTCCCATTTATGAAGTGTCCAAAAAAGCACATGTATTTGCATTCACTTACATAGGTAGGTAGGACCTACAGTGTAAAGCGGGAGAAATCTTCTGTTGTGTGTTACGGAAAAGGGGCTTCCATAATAAGGGTATTACAGATTATTTATTTTATGTTATTTTCAATATCCAGAGAGGAAGTCATTCCATTAGCTTATGTTTCATTTGTTTGGCTTTAGGCAAAACTGTGGAACATAGGATCAAAGCTCTCTCTTATTAACGTAGTCTCTTGCTCCAACAGCTCCTGGAGTACTCCGGTCTCACATGACACACTTCAGAGTCTGTCACCTGTCTGTCTCCTCCAGAGTCGGTCTCCTGTTTGTCTCCTCCAGTCTGTCTCTTGTCTGTCTCCTCCAGTCTGTCTCCTGTCTGTTTCCTCCAGAGTCTTTCTCCTGTCTTTCTCCTCCAGAGTCTGTCTCTTGTCGTTCTCTTCCAGTCTGTCTCCTGTCTTTCTCCTCCAGAGTCTGTCTCCTGTCTTTCTCTTACAGAGTCTGTCTCCTGTCTGTCTCCTCCAGAGTCTGTCTCCTCCAGAGTCTGTCTCCTGTCTGTCTCCTCCAGAATCTGTCTCCTGTCTGGCTCCTCCAGAGTCTGTCTCTTGTTGTTCTCTTCCAGAGTCTGTCTCCTGTCTTTCTCTTCCAGTCTGTCTCCTGTCTGTCTCCTCCAGAGTCTGTCTCCTCCAGAGTCTGTCTCCTCCAGAGTCTGTCTCCTGTCTGTCTCCTCCAGAGTCTGTCTCCTGTCTGTCTCCTCCATAGTCTGTCTCCTGTCTTTCTCCTCCAGAGTCTTTCTCCTGTCTTTCTCCTCCAGAGTCTGTCTCCTGTCTGTCTCCTCAAGTCTGTCTCCAGTCTGTCTCCTCCAGTCTGTCTCCAGTCTGTCTCCTCCAGAGTCTGTCTCCTGTCTGTCTCCTCCAGAGTCTGTCTCCTGTCTGTCTCCTCCAGAGTCTGTCTCCTGTCTTTCTCCTCCAGAGTCTGTCTCCTGTCTTTCTCCTCCAGAGTCTGTCTCCAGTCTGTCTCCTCCAGAATCTGTCCCCAGCCTGTCTCCTCCAGAGTCTGTCTCCTGTCTGTCTCCTCCAGAGTCTGTCTCCGTCTCCATTCTCCCATATGTTTGCAGGGTAATTCTGTTAGAATACGTGAGCCCAGTGAGGCCTGCTGCCAAAGTTAACCCATGGCTTTCTATTAATTAATCAAGAGCTGGAGCGATCCTGTCTGCGATCTAAAAGGAAGGGACAGGGCAGATGTCAGAAGATATTATCTAGAACTGGACATGGTAATTAATCAACTTGGCGGGCCTTGATTTCCAAACATGGCTAATTTAAAGAGGGTTTTCCACTCCTGTGGTAATGGCATCACTGCTAGGTGCCTCTCACCAGCCTGATGAGTTAAACTGTCCCTCAGCAAAAGAAGCCAAACATCCAGACGCATGATACACATGCATTGTTCATATTCAGTTTGAGACCATTATCTTTTATTTGGAATGGATAGTTGAGACCAATATAATTCCATGTTCTACTGTATTCCTCATACTTCTATCATACAAGTGATCTTTATTATTTAAAAAAATTACAAGGAACTGAGATGTAATTATCCAAGTGTCTAATGCAGTGTTTTTGATTATATTCATTTTCTCTCCAAAGTCAGGTCTCAATATTGCAGGTTCAGAGTTCACAACCTAACTGTTCCCGTAGTGGATTGAAATGAATACCCCTTTATAACAAACTTAGAAGACACTCTCTCTTGAAATCTGTTTAATCCACGGGATTTTATTAATTTCACTAGCAGTCTCTCTCCGTTTTCAACAACGCTGATAGTTATTTACAGAATTTTAAAACTCTCTTTCTATAACTGTATAAAATAGCTGACTGTGAGTAGGAGTAGAAGTCTGAGCTAAGGTTCCATCTCCACTGACTCAAATACTTGAATTTACAATATAAGGTCATGCTGCAAACTATCCACCATGTTGGCACCAAACATTCTAACACAATTTCCTTCTAATTTGCATTCTTAGTGGAATGTAATTTTATTGGATCTTCCATCCGGAGTGCGCCCTTCCATTTCAATGTGACTCAAAATCCTCTGTTGAAGGCTGCCTTTTAAACAAGGTTACACTAACTATCGCAGAGAAAGACAATCAGCTTCCTGACATAAGTTTGGTTGAAGCCCACAAATGAAAAACGATAGAGCTGAAGGGAAAGAATGTTCCTAAAGTGTATTAGCATTGACTGCCGGCCTATACTTTCCAGCAATTACAAAATCATGGCTTATATCAATGAAGACTAGGGATGTTCAAAGACTTCTAATTTGCAACCCCATGAATTATTCATATATGACTGCAAGATAAGGATTTCTACGAGAAGACAGAAAATAACCATTGAGGACATGTTTTACCCTTCTCCCATCAGTTTTGGGTGAGAACGATCATTACTTTGACCTTGGGTTTATGGAAACGACCTCTCAAAATGATTCAGCACTGTCCATACCGTAAAAACTAAATAGTGATGTCAAAGCAACCATATCTGTAGTGATGAAAAAGTTCCAACAACTTCTATCAGAATTGATTTTGGTTATCCCTGTCAGTCAAACTGGATAGCATTCCCTTTTACTGATCACTGCTTCCTTCTGTCATGTTTATGGTCCGCCATGAGGATTACAGATGCTGATTATGTACATGTTCCTGGTAATGTGATCCCATGATGCAATCTATAGTGTGTTAGTAGGGAATACAGGACGGTGACAAACTGTCAATCATAAAGATGAGTGACAGAGCCTTGCTGTAGATGTTCCCATAGAACCAACCCGTAGAAAGGCTCACTTTTATGGGTGTAAAACTGTAGCTGTTTGGCAATAGTTGGGCAGATTGGTGGCTATTGTTAACATTCTTGCACAGCTGGCAAAGACTGCTGGGTAAAGAACCCTTTTCATAGTCAAACAAGTCCATGTTTCCTTAGATATGTAATTATGTAGTTACACTACATGTAATTTTCCTGGAAAATGAATTTAACTATGCAGGGCATTTTTCTTTCTGTACGGCCTATCATTTCTGATCAGATAAACAACAGTGATCATACAATGCCTCTATATGAATGTATTGCATGTGTTGGAAAGCAACAGTTAACTTCACACCATCAAGTGCAAAAGTGATATTGTCATATAATCATATTTTGTGTACACTTCTAAAAATCCCAGTCCACCGTTGCCAGACAATGGCATCACTTATCTAAATGACACGGTGGATCTATATTACAGTGATTAGCAGTAACACAGAGGGTAATGTTAATTAACTGACACTGTTATTTACCACTATGGCAGCATAACATGCCCCTGGCAAACACTGAGCTACTGTAGAAATGATACTATAGACTCAGTATTTTTATAAAAATAGCGATGGATGAACAGTAATACCATACAGATTAATTAAGCAATAAGGCTTGAGAAGGTATGGTATATGGCCAATATACCACGGCTAAGAGCTGTTCTTACTCATGACGCAACGCAGAGTGCCTGGATACAGCCCTTAGCCATGGTATATTGGCCATATTCCACAAACCCCTGAGGTGCCTTATTGCTATTATAAGCGTGTTACAAATGTAATTAGAACAGTAAAAATAAATGTTTTGTCATACCCGTGGTATACAGTCTCATATACCACGGCTTTCAGCCGTATCAGAATTCAGAGCTAGAACCACCCAGGTTATAATCGCAGATGAATTCCTGTAAACATTAACGCCATTTAGAGGATGGCAGAATTTTTGGTAAATATTTTCTGGGTGTTAAAAAAGGTGCAAATATAATACCACTAACACTTAACAAGATCATATACAGTATATATATATATAAACTCAGAAAAAAAGAAACGTCCCTTTTTCAGGACCCTATCTTTAAGATAATTCGTAAATTCCAAATAATTTCACAGATCTTCATTGTAAAAGGTTAAAAACACTGTTTCCCATGCTTTTTCAATGAACCATAAACAATTAATGAACATGCACCTGTGGAAAGGTCGTTAAGACACTAACAGCTCACAGACGGTAGGCAATTAAGGTCAGAGTTATGAAAACTTAGGACACTAAAGAGGCCTTTCTACTGACTCTGAAAAACACCAAAAGAAAGATTCCCAGAGTCCCTGCTCATCTGTGTGAACATGCCTTAGGCATGCTGCAAGGAGGCATGAGAACTGCAGATGTGGCCAGGGCAATAAATTGAGACGTCTAAGACAGCGCTACAGGAAGACAGGACGGACAGCTGATCATCCTTGCAGAGGCAGACCATGTGTACCAACACCTGCACAGGATCGGTACATCCAAACATCACACCTGCGGGACAGGTACAGGATGGCAACAGCAACTGCCCGAGTTACACCAGGAACGCACAAACCCTCCATCAGTGCTCAGACTGTCCGCAATAGGCTGAGAGAGGCTGGACTGAGGGCTCGTAGGCCTGATGTAAGGCAGGTCCTCACCAGACATCACAACAACATTGCCTATGGGCACAAACCCACCGTCGCTGGACCAGACAGGACTGGCAAAAAGTGCTCTTCACTAACAAGTCACGGTTTTGTCTCACCAGGGGTGATGGTCGGATTTGCATTTATCGTGGAAGGAATGAGCGTTATACCGAGGCCTGTACTCTGGAGCGGGATCGATTTGGAGGTGGAGGGTCCGTCATGGTCTGGGGCGGTGTGTCACAGCATCATCGGACTAAGCTTGTTGTCATTGCAGGCAATCTCAACGCTGTGTGTTACAGTGAAGACGTTCCCCTCCCTCATGTGGTACCCTTCCTGCAGGCTCATCCTGACATGACCCTCCAGCATGACAATGCCACCAGCAATACTGCTCGTTCTCTGCGTGATTTCCTACAAGACATTATTGTCAGTGTTCTGCCATGGCCAGCGAAGTGCCCGGATCTCAATCCCATTGAGCACGTCTGGGACCTGTTGGATCGGAGGGTGAGGGCTAGAGCCATTCCCCCAGAAATGTCAGAGAACTTGCAGGTGCCTTGGTGGAAGAGTGGGGTAACATCTTACGCAAGAACTGGCAAATCTGGTGCAGTCCATGAGGAGGAGATGCACTGCAGTACTTAATGCAGCTGGTGGCCACACTAGATACTGACTGTTACTTTTGATTTTATAAAGGAGTGGTTCTGCAGGTGGGGACCACAGACCACTTCTCAGTTCCTATGCTTCCTGGCTGATGTTTTGGTCACTTTTGAATGCTGGCGGTGCTTTCACTCTAGTGGTAGCATGAGACGGAGTCTACAACCCACACAAGTGGCTCAGGTAGTGCAGCTCAATCAGGATAGCACATCATTGCGAGCTGTGGCAAGAAGGTTTGCTGTGTCTGTCAGCGTAGTGTCCAGAGCATGGAGGCGCTGCCAGGAGACAGGCCAGTACATCAGGAGACGTGGAGGAGGCCATAGGAGGGCAACAACCCAGAAGCAGGACCGCTACCTCCTAGGAGCAGGAGAAGCACTGCCAGAGCCCTGCAAAATGACCTCCAGCAGGCCACACATGTGCATGTGTCTGCTCAAACGGTCAGAAACAGACTCCATGAGGGTGGTATGAGGGCCCGACGTCCACAGGTGGGGGTTGTGCTTACAGCCCAACACCGTGCAGGATGTTTGGCATTTGCCAGAGATCACCAAGATTGGCAAATTCGCCACTGGCACCCTGTGCTCTTCACAAATGAAAGCAGGTTCACACTGAGCATGTGACAGATGTGACAGAGTCTGAAGTCGCCGTGGAGAACGTTCTGCTGCCTGCAACATCCTCCAGCATGACCGGTTTGGCGGTGGGTCAGTCATGGTGTGGGGTGGCATTTCTTTGGGGGGCCGCACAGCCCTCCCTGTGCTCGCCAGAGGTAGCCTGACTGCCGTTAGGTACCGAGATGAGATCCTCAGACCCCTTGTGAGACCATATGCTGGTGCAGTTGGCCCTGGGTTCCTCCTAATGCAAAACAATGCTAGACCTCATGTGGCTGGAGTGTGTCAGCAGTTCCTGCAAGAGGAAGGCATTGATGCTATGGACTGGCCCGCCCGTTCCCCAGACCTGAATCCAATTGAGCACATCTGGGACATCATGTCTCGCTCCATCCACCAACGCCACGTTGCACCACAGACTGTCCAGGAGTTGGCGGATGCTTTAGTCCAGGTCTGGGAGGAGATCTGTCAGGAGATCATCCGCCACCTCATCAGGAGCATGCCCAGGCGTTGTAGGGAGGTCATACAGGCACATGGAGGTCACACACACTATTGAGCCTCATTTTGACTTGTTTTAAGGACATTACATAAAAGTTGGATCAGCCTGTAGTGTGGTTTTCCACTTTAATTTTGAGTTTCTCCAAATCCAGACCTCCATGGGTTGATAAATTGGATTTCCATTGATTATTTTAGTGTGATTTTGTTGTCAGCACATTCAACTATGTAAAGAGAAAAGTATTTAATAAGATTATTTCATTCATTCAGATCTAGGATGTGTTGTTTAAGTGTTCCCTTTATTTTTTTCAGCAGTATATATATACTATAGCTATAGAATTTCCTGAGTTTTCCCCGCCTTCTCAGCATAAGGCGCTAGTAGATTCAGGCGCAGCTGTGAACTTTATTGATTGTTTGTTTGCTCGTAGCTTAGGGATCCCTATTGTTCCTGTTGATGTGCCCTTCCCTGTACATTCCTTAGATAGTCATCCTTTAGGATCGGGTCTGATTAGGGAGGTCACGACTCCACTATGCATGAGAATGCAGGGGGGTCATGAGGAGAGAATGCGTTTCTTCCTGATTCTCCTGCGTTTCCAGTGGTGTTGGGGTTTCCATGGTTGGCTTATCATGACCCCACTATTTTGTGGCAACAGAAGGCTCTTAAGGGATGGTCACATTAGTGTTCAGGGAGGTGTATAGGTGTTTCCATAGGTGCAACTATGGTGGAGAGTCCAAACCAGGTCTCCACCATGCACATCCCCTCTGAATATGCCGATTTGGCTCTCGCCTTCTGTAAAAAGAAGGCGACTCAATTACCACCTCATCGACGGGGGGATTGTGTGATAAATCTCTTGGTAGACGCAGCACTTCCCAGGAGTCACGTGTATCCTCTGTCACAAGAGGAGACGGCGGCTATGGAAACATATGTCACCGAATCTCTGGGACAGGGATACATTTGGCCTTCCATTTCACCTGCCTCCTCGAATTTATTTTTTGTGAAGGAGAAGGATAGAGGTTTGCGCCAGTGCATTGACTATAAAGGTTTAAATCAGATCACTGTGAAGTATAGTTACCCTCTGCCTCTCATAGCCAGTGTGACTGAGTCATTGCATGGGGTGCGCTTCTTCACCAAATTGGATCTCAGGAGTGCTTACAACCTGGTGCGTATCCGGGAGGGGGATGAATGGAAGACGGCATTTAGTATCACATCTGGGCACTTTGAGTACCTTGTCATGCCGTACAGGTTGATGAATGCTCCAGCAGTCTTCCAATCCTTTGTAGACGAGATTTTCAGGGACCTGCATGGGCAGGGTGTAGTGGTGTATATGACATTCTAATATACTCCACTACACGCGCCGAGCATGTGGCTCTGGTGCGCAAGGTGCTTGGTCGACTGTTGGAGTATGACCTGTATGTGAAGGCTGAAAAATGCTTTTTCTTCCAACAGTCCGTCTCCTTCCTAGGGTATCATCTGTCAGAGTCAGGGGTGGAGATGGAGAACCAACCACGGTAAAGGAGGTGCAGCGACTCTTAGGGTTTGCCAACTACTACTGGAGATTTATCCGGGGCTTTGAGCAGGTAGTGGCTCCCATTACCTCACTGCTTAAGGGGGGACCTGTGCGACTGCAGTGGTCAGCTGGGGCAGACAGGGATTTTAATCAATTTATAAGGCCCTGTTTACCTCGGTTCCTGTGTTGGCTCATCCTGATCCCTCCTTACAGTTCATAGTAGAGGTGGACGCGTCCGAGGCTGGGATAGGAGCTGTGCTGTCTCAGCGCGCAGGTACGCCACCTAAACTCCGCCCCTGTGCGTTCTTCTCGAAGAAGATCAGCCCGGCGGAGCGGAACTATGATGTGGGGGACTGGGAGCTGTTGGCTGTTGTCGGAGCTCTGAAAGCGTGGAGGCATTGGCTTGAGGGGGCTAAACACCCTTTTCTCATTTGGACTGACCACCGCAATCTGGAGTACATCCGGGTGGCGAGGAGAATGAATCCTCACCAGGCAAGATGGGCCATGTCTTTCACCCGTTTTGTGTTTACTCTATCCTACCGACCAGGTTCCCAGAACGCTAAGGCGGACGCACTGTCTCGTATGTATGACACAGAGGAACGATCTACGGATCCCACTCCTATAATTCCGGCTTCTTGCCTGGTGCACCGGTGGTATGGGAGGTTGACGCGGACATCGAGCGGGCGTTACGTGCAGAGCCCACTCCCACCCAGTGCCCAGTTGGACGTAAGTACGTTCTGTCTGATGTTCATGATCGATTGATCTGTTGGGCTCATAGTCACCTTCCTCTGATCATCCTGGCATCGTTCGGACAGTGCGCTGTCTTAGTGGGAAGTACTGGTGGCCCACTTTAGCTAAGGACGTGAGAGTGTATGTTTTCTCCTGCTCAGTGCAAGGCACCTAGACACCTGCCCAGAGGGAAATAACAACCCTACCCGTTCCACAACGGCCGTGGTCACATCTATCGGTGATTTCGTGACGAATCTTCCTCCTTCACAAGGAAACACCACGATACTGGTTGTTGTGGATTAGTTTTCTAAGTCCTGCCGTCTCATTCCTTTGCCCGGTCTCCCTACGGCCCTACAGACTGCGGAGGCCCTGTTTACACACGTCTTCCGGCACTACGGGGTGCCTGAGGATATGGTGTCTGATCGGGGTTCCCAGTTCACATCAAGGGTCTGGAGGGTGTTCATGGAACGTCTGGGGGTCTCGGTCAGTCTGACCTCAGGTTTTCACCCCAAAAGTAATGGGCAGGTGGAGAGAGTTAACCAGGATGTGGGTAGGTTTCTGCGGTCTTATTGCCAGGACTGGCCGGGGGAGTGGTTGGGTTTTATCCCCTGGGCAGAGATGGCCCAAAATCCCCTCCGTCACTCCTCCACTAACCTGTCTCAGTTTCAGTGTGTACTAGGTTATCAGCCGGTTCTGGCACCGTGGCATCAGAGCCAGATCGAGGCACCTGCGGTGGATGATTGGTTTAGGCACTCGGAGGAAACCTGGAATGCTGCCCATGTACGCCTGCAACGAGCCATCAGGCGACAGAAGGCGAGCGCCGAATGCCACCGTAGTGAGGCCCCGGTATATGTACCGGGAGACTGGGTCTGGCTCTCGACCCTTCACCTGCCCTGCCGGAAGCTGGGTCCGCGGTTTGTGGGGTCATTTAAAGTCCTGAGGAGACTGAACGAGGTATGTTATAGGTTACAGCTTCCCCCTAATTACCGTATTAACCCCTCGTTCCATGTGTCTCTCCTCAAGCTGGTGGTGGCTGGTCCGCTCCAGCAATCTGAGGTACGGGAGGTTCCTCTGCCCCCTCTGGACAACGAAGGGGCCCCGGCGTATACTGTGAGAGCCATCATGGACTCCAGGCATCAGGCAAGGGGTCTTCAGTACCTCGTGGATTGGAAGGGGTACGGTCCGGAGGAGAGATGCTGGTTGCCGGTGGAGGACATACTGGACCCTTCCTTGCTGCAGGAATTTCACCGTCTCCAACCAGATTGCCCTGCGCCTCGTCCTCCGGGTCGTCCCCGAAGCCGGTGTCGTCGCGCTGCTGGAGCCGCACGTCGGGGGGGGGGGGGGGGGGGGGGGGGGGGGGGTACTGTCACGACTTCCGCCGAAGTTGGTGCCTCTCCTTGTTTGGGCGACGTTCAGCGGTCATCGTCATCGGCTTTCTAGCTACCACCGATCCACATTTCTTTTTTCCATTTGTTGTATCTTGATTGTTCACACCTGGTTCCCATCTCGTTATGATTATTTT
Organism: Salmo trutta; assembly: GCF_901001165.1. Taxonomy (NCBI): domain Eukaryota; kingdom Metazoa; phylum Chordata; class Actinopteri; order Salmoniformes; family Salmonidae; genus Salmo; species Salmo trutta. The sequence continues at coordinate 43,692,569 of NC_042978.1, read as the reverse complement.
CCCTATTTAACCCTCTGGTTCTCATTATGTTTTGTGAGTGATTGTTTGCTTGTCATCGTGTTAGTTGTTTTGTGTCAGGATTATTTTATCCCTGCGTGGATTTTGAGTTATGGGTTTCTTCGAGAGTAAAGTACGTTATTTTACTCAGTTCTGTGTCCTGCGCTTGACTCTATCCTCACCTCCACATAACTGACACTGACAGTACCTCCTGGACTCTGATCTGGTTTTGACCTTTTGCCTGTCCACGAATATTCTCTTGCTACTCCTTTGGATTATTAAACATTGTAAGACTCAAAGCATCTGCCTCCTGTGTCTGCATCTGGGTCTTGCCTTGATACGTAATAATGGTTGCCAGGTGTGCGTAATGATGGGTTGCCAGGACCGGTGGTTAGTAGACCGGTGACATCGAGCACCGGACGAGGCAAGAGGCAGTAGACGTGACACAGAGGTAGAACGTCATACATTAAAATGTAGAAAATATATATATATATATACACTACCGTTCAAAAGTTTGGGGTCACTTAGAAATGTCCTTGTTTTTGAATGAAAAGCCAATTTTTTGGTCCATTGAAAAAACATCATATTGATCATAAATACAGTGTAGCTGGAAATGGCTTATTTTTTAGATTGCTTCTGTGGACACGTGTCTGTTATACAGGTAACATGCTGAGATTAGGAGCACTCCCTTTAAGATTGTGCTCCTAATCTCATCTTGTTACCTGTATAAAAGACACCTGGGATCCAGAAATCTTTCTGATTGAGAGGGGGTCAAATACTTATTTCCCTCATTAAATTGCAAATCAATTTATAACATTTTTTACATGCGTTTTTCTGGATTTTTTTGTTCTTATTCTGTCTCTCACTGTTCAAATAAACCTACCATTAAAATTATAGACTGATCATTTCTTTGTCAGTGGGCAAACGTACAAAATCAGCAGGGGATCAAATACTTTTTCCCCTCACTGTATACATGTGCGTAACAGGAATCTCTGGGTGCATACTCACCTGGGATGATCCACCAGTGCCCTGCCTGCTGACTCGATTTCCTGGGGTACCTCTCCAGCACCGACCAGCAGTGTGTCCTCTGCGGCAACAGGTAGTGCAGGAAATAGCTCCCCCTCTGGTCCCCCTTAGAGCAGCACCTCCGAGCTCCATATGTGTATAATCGGAGGTGCTGGGGGACAGAATGGGCGGATCCCGATCCGGATGTCCGCGGGTAGCCAACAGGTTATCCAGCCAGATGGATAAATCCACCACTGGTCGAGGGTAAGGGTGGTGTCCCTGCAGGCCAGCTCCCGACGGACATCCTCTCGTAGACTACATTGGTAATGGTCGATCAGGGCCCTCTCATTCCATCCCGTGCTGGCAGCCAGGGTCCTAAAGTCCAGTGCGAACTCCTGTGCACTCCTCATCCCCTGCCTGAGATGGAATAAGATTTCACCTGACGCTCTCCCCTCAGGTGGATGTTCGAAGACTGCCCGGAAGTGACGGGTGAAATCCTCATAGCGGACCAACGTAGCATCTATACTCCCCCATTCCGCGTTGGCCCACTCAAGTGCTTTCCCAGTCAGACAGGAGATGAGGGCGGACACGCTCTCGTATCCCGAGGGAACCGGGTGAACGGTTGCCAGGTAGAGTTCCATCTGGAGCAGGAACCCCTGGCACCCGGCAGCCATTCCATCATAAGCCCTCGGAAGCGAGAGCCGAATCCCACTGCGTCCAGGTGACGGAGGGGTGGACAGCTGTGGGGGTTGTGGTGTTGGTTGGAGTGATGTGGATGAAGTTGTGGGAAAAAACCCTTTTTCCCATCTCCCATTTTTCCCATGTACCATAAGCTGGCCATCTCCTTGGCAGAAGGTAGATTGGGGAGAGGGATGAAATGGGTGGCCTTGGAGAACCGATTGACTACCGTCAGAATGACAGTGTTGCCGTCAGATGGAGGGAGCCCAGTGACAAAGTCCAGAGATATTTGAGACCAGGTACAATGGGGAACCGGTAGTGACTGAAGGAGACCAGAAGGAGCTTGCCGTGGAGTCTTCTTCTGAGCACAGACTGTGCATGCGGTGACGAAGGCAGAGATGTCAGGGACCATTGTGGGCCACCAGAAACATTGTCGGAGGAAGGCCAGTGTACGACAGGATCCTGGATGACAGGTCAGCCGGGAGGAATGAGCCCATTCCAATTTGTAAGTCGCTCTGGATAAGAGCGTCTGCTAAATGACGTAAATGTAAATGTAATTCCAGGACCCGGGACCGGACTGGATTAGGGAGAAACAGTAGGTTAGCCGGGCCCCCTTCAGGTCCAGGCTGGGAGAGTTGTGCCTACTTGGACCAGGTTCTCAATACCCCAAGGTAGGGATGATGTAGGGAGAATGGTTTCAGTGGTCGAGGGGTGGCAGAGGAACTGTATAGGCGGGAGTGGGCATCAGGTTTCACATTCTTTGACCCTAGACGGTAGGAGATGGTGAAGTTAAATCTGGTGAACAGGAGGGCCCACCGGCCCTGCCTGGAGTTGAGGCGCTTGGCTGTACGGAGATATTCCAGGTTTTTATGGTCGGTCCAGACCAGGAATGGCTGTTCTGCTCCTTCCAGCCCATGCCTCCACTCTTCCAATGCTACCTTCACCGCCAGGAGTTCTCGGTTGCCAACATCGCAGTTCCTTTCAGCAGGATTGAGACAATGGGACAGGAAGGCACAAGGATTAAGTTTCTGGTCCTGGGCAGATCGCTGGGACAGGATGGTCCCCACTCCAACATCCAAAGCATCCACTTCCACCACAAATTGACGCGAGGGGTCCGGATGGATGAGGATGGGTGCTGTTGTGAACCGATGCTTCAGGTCCACAAAGGCTTTGTCGACAGCTGGAGACCATTTGAACTGTACATTGGGAGAAGTGAGTACTGAGAGGGGACCCGCCAGGGTGCTGTAGTGCCGAATGAAATGGCGGTAGAAGTTTGCGAACCCAAGAAACCGTTGCAACTGCACCCTGGACGTTGGTTGAGGCCAATCCAGTTTTTAGCTCTACCCTTAGATTTGGCAGTGACGTAGTGTCCCCACGAGTGATAGAACACTGAGCCAATCACGGCACAACTAGAGAACATTGACAACCCTTACCCTCCGTGTTTTGCGCTGGCTGCCCCACCACCACAGAAAGCAGGCTGAAACACCTGCATTTGGAGCTGCCTTACTCAAGAAAGCAAAATATAGACCATATTTGTATGGAGGCTTTATTAATTAACTCAATTATTATTATTATTTTTTAAATAACATTGTTTGCAAACTGATATGCGACACGTATTAATTCCAAAATAATATGCAAAACAGGCAACCCCTTGTTTTTGCAAAGAAATGTGGAGCTCAAAACAGGTGAGGCTCTGGCCTTGCTCTGGATGGCTTTACGTGTAGAAATCTATCATTAAAGTTAGAGAACATGGACTCATCTGTCAAAGGAAGACCTTTAAGAGTGTAGTATTAGTATACAACATCTGATGTAAATAACTTTACTCAGATCTCCGTTTTGTTCTTAAGACAGTGTGATGAGTTCCTGTCTCCATCCATTACCTATTCTGGGATACACTTTACTGTATACTTGAAAATGTGAATGTAACACTTCTTTCTGGCAACACTCCCTGTACATATTTTAATGTCATCATCGAGTCTATACAACGTGACCAAGAGGTTTAAGTCAAGTAAGGCATCACATCTATACAAGGAGACCAAGAGGTTTAAGTCAAGTAAGGCATCACATCAATACATGTATGACTTTCCTTTATCAAAAACCACAGCTTTATGCTGTTGTCTTTCACAGATGCAATTATACCAAATGTGGTTTCAATGTTACTCAACATGATGATTTATTAATTAAGCATTAAGGCCCGAGAGGGTGTGGTATTTGGCCAATCTACCATGAATGAGAGTTGTTCTTATGCAAGTTGCAACGCGGAGTACCTGGATACAGCCCTTAGCCATGGTATATTGGCCATATTCCACAAACCCCTGAGGTGCCTTATTGCTATTATAAACTTATTACCAACGTAATTAGAACAGTAAAAATAAATGTTTTGTCATACCAGTGGTATCAAATGTTGTAAATATTGAATTGATGGGAGAAACTCATCAACACAAATTCTTACAAGTCTTACATACCACGGCTGTCAGCCAATCAGAATTCAGGGCTTGAACCATCCAGTTTATAATTACAAGTAAAGTTGGTACAGTTTGAATGCAGTTATGTGGTATATCGATGTTTACTGACTTTCTGAATTTGTGTTGATGAGTTTCTCCCATCAATTCAATATTTACAACTTTTGATAAGATTTTGTTGAGATTGCATTAATTGAATTAACTATCCCTATAGTGCCTCGCCAAGCATTAATTAATCAGTTATATTCAGATTAGCATGACCAAATTCATAAACCGTTTTAGATGTCTATAAATCCTTTGAGGGGTGTTTTTGACAGTTGCTCACAGTGTTCCCCTGTGGGGTTCTACAGTTCAGTACACCAGCTATGAAAGCTATGGTAAGAACTTATCATTCTCTATCAACCTACAGCACAGAGAAAAAGAGTGATCAAATGAAGATCCTACATATGTACGGTACAGAGCAAGAACACTCACTGGAGAGAAGCAGACATCCTGCTTAGAGAAAGGCTGTAGGGAATGTGCATCTATATAACCTGATGTCAGGTCCTGGCTGGATCCACACACTGTCTATTTACACACATAACACATCTGAATCCTTCCCTAGTGGTCCCTGTGAGGATCTATCTATTTCCTATCATCCATCCCACCCATCCACCGGGCTCATTAATACACTGTAAATGCCATGCCAAGCTCACACATAGGCCTATGCATCATAATTAGGCAACATGGGAGAATATTGGCCCTAGATCTCTGGCACCGATCGTTGTAGGTGGTTGTAGGGTTGGTGCTACTCCATCACTGCTTCAGACTGCATTGAGAAGACGTCATATTAAAGAGGGTGTCAAGTCCTCTTGCTACAACAGTGATAACGTCATGATAATGTGGCCTCAAAATTGCCACAAACTGGCCTGCTTCATTTGTATGTGTTTATTAGATTGATTTGTGCCAGCCCTGGCTACACGATCACTCATGTCTTACTGCTGAGGCAGGAAATGGAACAGGGGTGGGCTTGGCAGATTGTGTGTACCTCCCTTGCAGCCTGCTATGGTTAGCATCATGAGTTAATTGAGGTAGCATTTCTGTCTGGGTTTAGGGCCTGCTGTACAAGTTTATGGAAGGATGTGGCCAGGGATGGGAGGGTGTGGTTAGGGATGGGAGGGTGTGCCCAGGGATGGGAGGGTGTGGCTAGGGATGGGAGGGTGTGGCCAAGGATGGAAGGATGTGGCGATAAGAATCCTCTGTGGCATGTCATCTAGTGACGACGCCCACTGCAGGTCGCTTTGGTATTGTGTCTATTTCCTTTATGTGAGGTGACTCTCAGCATCTGTACGGGTTCAAAGGGTAAATAACCCTATGATAAACATTGTTTTCCAGTACAGAGAGGCATTTCTAAAGGTTCTGAGCGCAAGCCAGGGCGTTACCACATGGATGTACTGTCTGGCCGGAAAGGTGTCCCTGAAGTCGGGAGCCTATCTGTACCGACTGCTTGCCTCTTTCTTCTCCAGGCTGCATTATGTGTCCTTCTGGGGACTTTTGGTCTCGCTTTGGTCTCCCTTTGAGTGGATGTCACATTGTCACTAGTTATACAATTCCACACAATGTATCAACACCAAAGTCATTTTTTTCTCTCCTTCCATGTGTATAATGTTTACTGTTATGCAGGCCTAAAGGAGGCGAGGGATGACCATTTTGCTCTTGAAGAACTTCATCTACAGTCATTCATGTAACTCCCTTACATCTTATATAGTGCAAGTGAACAGCAAACCTGGTTTCAAAAAATGAATAAAGTAACACCTACCGGCACAACGCCCCTCCCTCATGTGACCTACTTGTTGTGTGTACAGTTGAAGTCGGAAGTTAACATACACCTTTAGCCAAATACATTTAAACTCAGTTTTTCACAATTCCTGATATTTAATCCTAATAAAAATTCCCTGTCTTAGGTCAGTTAGGATCGCCACTTTGAACAATGTGAAAAGTCAGAATAATAGCAGAGAGAATGATTTATTTCAGCTTTTATTTCTTTCATCACATTCCCAGTGAGTCAGAAGTTTAAAAACACTCCATTAGTATTTGGTAGCACTGCCTTTAAATTGTTTAACTTGGGTCAAATGTTTCAGGTAGCCTTCCACAAGCTTCCCACAATAAGTTGGTTGAATTTTGGCCCATTCCTCCTCACAGAGCTGGTTTAACTGAATCAGGTTTGTAGGCCTCCTTGCTCGCAAACACTTTTTCAGTTCTGTCCACACATTTTCTATAAGATTGAGGGCAGGGCTTTGTGATGGCCACTCCAGTACCTTGACTTTCTTGTCCTCAAGCCCTTTTGCAACAACTTTGGAAGTATGCTTGGGGTTATTGTCCATTTGGAAGACCCATTTGTGACCAAGCTTTATCTTCCTGACTGATGTCTTGAGAGGTTGCTTCAATATATCCACATAATTTTCCTCCCTCATGATGCCATCTATTTTGTGAAGTGCACCAGTCCCTCCTGCAGCAAAGCACCCCCACAACATGATGCTGCCACCCTCATGCTTCACGGTTGGGATGGTGTTCTTCAGCTTGCAAGCCTCCCCCTTTTTCCTCCAAACATAACGATGGTCATTATGGCCAAACAGTTCTATTTTTGTTTCATCAGACCAGAGGACATTTCTCCAAAAAGTACGATCTATGTCCCCATGTGCAGTTGCAAACCGTAGTCTGGCTTTTTATGGCAGTTTTGGAGCAGTGGCTTCTTCCTTGCTGAGCGGCCTTTCAGGTTATGTTGATATAGGACTCGTTTTACTGTGGATATAGATACTTTTGTACCTGTTTCCTCCAGCATCTTCACAAGGTCCTTTGCTGTTGTTCTGGGATTGATTTGCACTTTTCGCACCAAAGTACGCTCATCTCTAGGAGACAGAACGCGTCTCCTTCCTGAGCAGTATAACAGCTATGTGGTCCCATGGTGTTTATACTTCCGTACTATTGTTTGTAAAGATGAACGTGGTACCTTCAGGCGTTTAGAAATTGCTCCCAAGGATGAACCAGACTTGTGGAGGTCTACATTGTTTTTTCTGAGGTCTTGGCTGATTTCTTTTGATTTTCCCATGATGTCAAGCAAAGATGCATTGAGTTTGAAGGTAGGCCTTGAAACACATCCACAGGTACCCTCTAATTGACTCAAATTATGTCAATTAGCCTATCAGAAGCTTCTAAAGCCATGACATCATTTTCTGGAATTTTCCAAGCTGTTTAAAGGCACAGTCAACTTAGTGTATGCAAACTTCTGACCCACTGGAATTATGATACAGTGAATTATAAGTGAAATAATCTGTCTGTAAACAATTATTGGAAAAATGACTTGTATCATGCACAAAATAGATGTCCTAATCGATTTGCCAAAACTATAGTTTGTTTATGAGGAATTTGTGGAGTGGTTGTAAAACGGGTTTTATTGACTCCAACCTAAGTATATGTAAACTTCCAATTTCAACTGTATATACTGACATGTACAGTATATGTAACTGATTAGATATACACACACACACTACATGTGAATGTTTATTTTTATGTATGTATTGTAAATTGCAAGTCTTTTGTCTGAAATGTCTTTTTTGTTATGTATCGGTCCCCTGTAAGATTAGTTGTCAACATTGGCATCTGCTAATGGAGATCCACTCATATCATGCCGAGCCAGTGAGGTAGTTTTTGCTCTTTCTCCGAGTTCCAAATAATTTGCCATACATCATTATACAATGTTTGTCATACATTGACATACACAATGCTTTACCCTGGCATCAAAATAAAGTATGTTACTATATATGCAGCAAACCTGATACAGAGGCTCTGATTTCCATATAAAGTCTGGTCTCTCTCTTCACTAAAGGAGAGGACAGAGAAACCATAATGTGCAGATTTTAAGTGGCTGCACTGTCTGAGCCTTATCATACCAGACATCAGCCAGACGCTAGCAATTTACATCCAATTTACCACCGAGCTAAATGCTCTTTACCTTCTCAATGTGTCATCTAATGGGCCTGAGCCTCCCATTGTCCAGACAGGAGAGGACGGTTATGTGCCTCTGATGCCCACAGAGTTACAGTACATCAATGCTGTCTATGGGCACCATACAGTACAATGCAGCCTAACACCAGGAATGAAGGATTATTAATATTATGTTCATTTGTATCATCAGGCTTTTCCTGGGGTGTGGTTGGGTTTCATTCTATGATAGCTTTTGCTAAAGTAGCCAAAGCAATAGAAGTCAGGTTTCATTGAAGGGATTAGTTCAAAGTGGAGCTGGGGTACAAATGTTATCTGAGATATCTCCTGAATCAGGAGAAGTACACAGATTACAGTTTGCTTTGCAAGAAAATAAAACCCTTTAATTTGATAGTTAATTAAATGTGCAAATAAATGCTTGGCAACTTGAGCTGAGCAAATGCTGGCATGGTTTGATAAGCGCATGCTGCAGCGATTTTCTAATCAATAGCTGCATGTTTGTGCTAATTGATATGATCATGTGGTGGATTTGAAAGCGTGTGTAACTGAACTAAATGATTCAACATTCTGGAGAATGTTCCATTATTGATTGAGAATCATAATCACACAATTAGCCATGCAATTACTAGTAATTGAACATATAAATGTTGGCAAACTTATCATCTGACCATATCCTTTGATTTCTTAATTCTGTATCAGCTTAACATGTTTTTATCACTTATACAGCACGTAGGTTTTTAGCATAGACCCTTTTACATCCCTGCTAGCTTACCTCTACTGGCTAACCACTAGCAGCCTTGAAACATGTCCCTTATTAGCAGTTCAACACATCAACACTCATCGTACTGTTACACAAAATCTAGATACGCCTTTACCGTCATAGTAGACATTGAACATCTATAACCAAACTGGCTAAAACTCTGTTGTTGGCTGATGGTAGCTATAGCAATCCACATGCTAACCTGAGTGCTAATGTTACTAACGACATTACTAGCAGCAATAAGAGTAAATCCAGGTATAATGGCTAACACAAACATTGCCTTCCGTGATATCTTGCAGGTTATATCTGCCAATAAAGATCAAGCGGTTCTGCAAAAATAAAGACATACCTTGAAATCAACAATAATCTGATTGGTATTTTAACATTAATTTCCGCAAAACGTGCAGTGTTGGAGTTGTTGTAGCTTGCTAGCTAGCTTATTCCATCCCAAAACACCATGCTAGATTTGAGTGGGCCAGTTTGTTTTGCATGGCACTTAGATAGACAACCATCTTAGTTTTTTATCATTTTCTAGCAACATACCATGACAGAACTCTTTGGGCACTTTGTACCTATTTACCCGATTGTCCTCCATCACCGAAGCCACCAGCAGGCTGTTCCTTTCTTGACGTCAAAGGAGTTATAGGAGTTATAGAAGTTAATATAGGAGTTTTTGGAAAATGTAAGTCAAATTTGCAAAAAGACCGTATAGATGGAATATAAATCAACCTACATTTTTACATTTGTGAGTGGATCCCGAGTGCAGCGGTCTAATGCACTGTATCTCAGTACAAGAGGCGTCACTACAGTCCCTGGTTTGAATACAGGCTGTATCACATCTGGCCTTGATTGAAAGTCCCATAGGGCGGCACACAATTGGCCCAGCGTCGTCTGGGTTTGGCCGTGGTAGGCCGTCATTGTAAATAAGAATTTTTCCTTAACTGACTTGCCTAGTTAAATAAAGGTTACATTTAAAAATATATATTTGCAACCTTTCCTTTAAGGCATTACTTTCGACTGGGTTAAATTAAGGATTAAGGTTTGGGATAGGGTTAATTAAGTTCAAGCATTAATTAAGATTGGTTAAATTAAGTGTTACCCTTTACACTTGTGGGAATTGGAATGTTTCTTACAGAAGAAATATGAAAAGCATATGCATACGCATGGTAGCAATTGAAAAGGAACAGTTTGGCGATTATGGGGAAATGATTAGACCAAAGGTGAGTACACAACAGTTCACCTGACACAAGACTGAATCCAAACATTACACTTGATTTTTTGTGCATTTTACATTTACTGTAGTTTTCAACGCATTTCTTGATAACAAAATCTGAAAATGCACAGTATATTCCTGTTAAATGTGGGATAGGTGAAAATGAAGGGTTTGAGTGAGGACTAACTGGGATCTCAAAGTGGCCACACACCTCTCCAAAATGTGCACAATTCCTAAGTCATTTCAATGCACTTTTATGACACAGAGAAGAGTGTTTGTTTATAGCTCTCCTAGTGATGCCCTAGAGGAACTATAGCAAGCACACGTGTAGTTATTTTATTTGGAACAGGACCCTGCATCCCCGTTGTTGTTTACGCAAAAATGGTCCAATCGCAATCTGGGTCAGGTGGGCATCATTTGAAAGCTTGTTCTACTGCCAACATGATTAGCTAAGTTGTAAAATAAGAACTAACAGTGTTAGGCTTTCACGGGGAATAGAAACAGTTCATTGTAGAAAGGAGTCATGTGTGCGTTCAGGTGCGTGTTGTCTTATCAGTAGACAAATATACTTATTCTGTTCAGAACAACCCAGGGTCTGACGCCATGTCATCTTGTAACTGTACATCAAACATAGTGATCATAAATGTTGACACTGTATATGACATGAGTTTTAGGATATGAAAATGTGAAGTGCACATTTGGACAGGTGTTTGGCTTGGTTGTATGACATTACAGCGATAGTTATTATAATCTACAACGTCTGATCTCGCTCAGACAACAAAAAGTGTGCAAAAGTTGGGGGCAACTTCTTGTCGCGTGTGGTGTTCAAGTTCAGAACAGCTGTCAGTGAAAACACATACAGCACTGTGAAGCTGACATCATTTATAGCATGTTACTGTACAACTACTGCATTCCAATGCATTCCAGTGCCCAAATCTGTCATTTTCAACCTGTACAGATGTAGGATCTTAATTTGAACCAGTTGGCTACAGCAGGAAAGTAATCCTGTAGCAACAGGAAATGTGGATTATTTTATCGATTATAATTAATGGTCATTTTTGTAGGGGTTGATACATTTTTCGTAAGCGAAATCAAGTGGAAATTACAATCTCTAGAAGCCATTTTAAACCTTAAATACACTACAAGTTTACATTTCCTGCACTGCACTGAAAGTTATCCTGTAACAGGGTGATCAAATTAAGATCCTACATCTATATACAGTATGAGTCTAAATGAAGAAACTCCAAGATTAAGTTGAGCAATTAAACAAGACTGACTTTGTTAACTCACTGTGGACGGATGGTCTAACCAGCAAGCACCTGCTCCATTGACTGTGGGTTCAATCCCAGCTTTTGCCCCTAGTGGACAGTTCTGACTGCGTCTCCCGACATCTTGGGGACCTGCATAAACGTTCAATTTCTACTTGAGTCTGGAGTGATCTCTCTGCCTTTTGCACAAAGCAAGCCACGGACACACATCATCTCAATACCGATTAACAATATCCATTAGGAGCTGCCTTCTTGTCAGGTATCCCAAGGAGAAGAGTCTCAAAGACAGTTCTTTATTTAAATCGTTTTTACTAAACAAGCACCAGGACATCCATTCTGCAGCCATCCCCTCAATCCCCCAACATCATAAGAAAAATGTAATAAACTATCAATAAAGCATTAACCATTACACACACGGATTAGACATCGTCACCTCAACACCTCAAGACCCCGACTGTCGTCGGCTGCTACAGGAAGCAGTTTAACGGCCCTGAATCACCTAATCTATCTGCTCCCTATGAGGTGCCGACCATCGGTCCTCCACCCTCCATTTATCATACCTAGACAGGCTCTAGATCAGCTGACTGCTGGGGAGGAGGAAGAGGTGGAGGAGGAGGACAGGGAGTAGGACGGGGAGGAGGAGGAGGAAGAGGAAAAGAGAGGGTATGAGGAGGAAGACAGGGCGTAGGACGGGGAGGAGGAGGACAGGGAGTAGGACAGGGAGCAGTACGAGGGGTCTAATAGACAGGGAGAAAGAGCCGGCGGACGGTAAGGGGGGGGGTTAAGAGTATTATTCTCTCTGCGTAGGTGGACAGGCTCACCTCTGCTGCTCTGAGATGTCTCCACCTGCTGGGGTCTGGTATGTGTGTGCCCTGTGGAGGGGCCGCCATGCTAATACACAGCCACACAACCAGAGACACGGGCACACGGGCCCACCAACAGAAGTCACATCTTTGTTCACATGTGTTACACCAGGAGAGGTGAAAGTAAAGACAATGCTGTGAATGACACACACAATATGTATGTGAAGAACAAATCCATTGTTTACTGTGGTATATCACCTTGTTAAAGACAGGTTAGAGTTAGATGAGCCCATTATGTTGAGGTGTAGATGTGTTACTTAGGTAGAATAGATAATGTGATGTCCCCACAATGTTCCCACCAGACTGGTCCCACAACCTAATGCAACATTCTCGGAACCTTTTGTAACGATCATCTGAAAGAGGGGACCAAGATGCAGCATGGTAAGTGCTCATATTAACTTTAATGAATCACTTTAAACTACACAAGAAAACGAAAGTCAACAGTTCTGCCAGGTGAACACACAAGACAGAAAACAACTACCCACAAAACCCCAAAGGAAAACATGCTGCCTAAGTATGGCTCCCAATCAGCAACAACAATGTACAGCTGTCCCTGATTGAGAGCCATACCAGGCCAAAACAAAGAAATACAAAAACATAGAAAAAAGGACATAGAATGCCCACCCAAATCACACCCTGACCAAACCTAAATAGAGACATAAAAAGGCTCTCTCAGGTCAGGGCGTGACACCTTTAAAGAACAAATTACATGTGTTCTAGGAACGTTCTTCCAACATCCGGTGAATGCTTTATACACAACCTAATGAAACATTCTTATAACACAAACATACAAACTTTTGGGGAATGTTCTGAAATGGTTGCTACAGGTGTTGTTCACAACATTTTACTGAATGTTTGGAGAACATTCCAATGATATTTCACTCAAAACATTTTTGATAAATAAATAGATTTTATCAAAAACATTCTCTGGTATGTGTTTTCTGAATGTTTTGGGGATGTTATCATCCTAATTTGAGATAAAACTCTAAATAGAAATGAATGGGAGTCTTATCTAATATTCTGAGGATTGTTTCCGGTTTTCTGGGCTGTAACAGTGGAACATAGAAAGACAAGTATATTACAAATGAGGAGATAAAGAAAAATCAACAACATTCAGTTGATACTTATGTTGTGTCTTTGGCTATGCCGGATTAAGTGATATGACATGCTAACTTATAAAATTATTTCTCTGTAATTAATATTACCTGATTAAGCTAATCATGTAAATGTAATTAACTAGAAAGTCGGGGCACCACAGAATAACGTTTATAGAGCTGTTATCTTCCGAATAAACTCTTAAAATACTTAGTAATATTTTACATCCATAGCAGTCAATATTAACCCTTATCTTATTTTCAGTCTCATCATGAAAGTTGTAAATTCTTGGTTATCTTCACGAACCCTGGCTAACATGTTGAATCAGCAATACAAAATTGGGTTTAATTATTTATTTACTAAATACCTAACTAATCACACAGAATTACAAATACACAGAATACAATGATGTCATACAGAATTCGCCCTGGTGAACGGAGCCTGTATCATGGCTGGTTACACAAAGGAAAGGGGGGTTGGGCTTGAATGAAAGAGCGGGAAGATTTAGGAACAAAGAAACAGCAGCTATGCTATCGTAAATACATTATCTTATGCATTCTAAATTACCGCCCATTTGGAAAAGGAAAATGCAATAAATATTTACTCTGAGCTGCGCTTCGGTAGATTGGTCGTAGATGCTGGCCGGGTTGGCCAACAGATCTTCCTGTAGTGGAAGAATGTCTCTAGTGGTAATGGATACGTGGTGGTATCTTCGTCTGGTTGTTAGACTGGATCCGTCGTCCGTCCTTTCCTAGCCCACGTTAGCAGCGGCTAACTCAACGGCTAGGAAGTATCACTTCTGTAGTGAATAAGCTCAAAGCTCATACCATTCGCCATCAAAGCTCACGCCGAGGTTGGCTTAGTTCTGTCCTTGATATGTGTGTTAACATGTGTGTCCTTCTGACGCAGAGGCTGCAGACCTCCCGTACTGGAACACACTGGCCATCCCCTCGTCAAAGGCTTATATAGTGGAGAGGGGGGAAGGAGGCGCCCCATCGTTTATAACCCCATGTCTCTTCACAGGGTTGGGCCACTGATCGGGCAGGGCACCTTCCTTATGAAAACCCAATTCTCTCATTTGGAAGCTAAAATTACATTTAATCTCCTAACAAACAATTTCAATATCAAACATTTCAATTGCATAACAATTCCATGTAGAGGGTGTATACTTTCTCAGGTACAGTTTATGTCGTCCTGTCATCAATCATAATGTCTCAGATAACAATGAACTGACATACATACTCATTACGTTATCAAGCATATTTCCAACTGGTTTTATTATCAAATATGGTTCCTTTTCCCCATTTGTTTGATGTTCCCAGACTCTCTATATTTAACACAGGCTATTCAAGTCCTTCAGTAGGGTCAGAGAGAGAGGGGAAGGGAGAAAGTTATTTATGGTGGGGTCATAAACCTTACCCACAGGCCAACGTCATGACACATAGCTAATTGCCAAGCTAATACCAAGTCACTTCAGCTGAAGTGTTACCTTGAATGACAATGACTGCAGCTACCCATAATCAATCAATAAAATGTATTTATAAGGCCCTTTTTACATCAGCTGATGTCACAAAGTGCTGTACAGAAATGCAGGTGCATGGTGGCTAGGAAAAACTCCCTAGAAAGGCCGGAACCTAGGAAGAAACCTAGAGAGGAACCAGGCTATGAGGGGTGGCCAGTCCTCTTCTGGCTGTGCCAGGTGGAGATTATAACAGAACATGGCCAAGATATTCATGCCAGCACCTCAGGAGTAAATGTCAGTTGGCTTTTCATAGCCGATCATTCAGAGTATCTCTACCGCTCCTGCTGTCTCTAGAGAGTTGAAAACAGCAGGTCTGGGACAGGTAGCAGGCCAGGGTTCCAGAACAGTTGAAACTGGAGCAGCAGCATGACCAGGTGGACTGGGGACAGCAAGGAGTCATTAGGCCAGGTAGTCCTGAGGCATGGTCCTAGGGCTCAAGTCCTCTGAGAGAGAGATAGAGAGAGAGAAAGAAAGAAAGAAAGAAAGAAAGAAAGAAAGAAAGAAAGAAAGAAAGAAAGAGAGAGCGAATTAGAGAGAGCATACTTAATTCACACAGGACACTTTATAAGACAGGAGAAAAACTCAAAATATAACAGACTGACCCTAGCCCCCCGACACATAAACTATTGCAGCATAAATACTGGAGGCTGAGACAGTAGGGGCAACCAACTTACCATCCTGAGACAAGGCCGAGTATAGCCCACAAAGATCTCACCCACGGCGCAAACCCAACGGGTGGGGGGGGGGAATCCCGGACAGGATGATCACGTCAGTGACTCAACCCATTCAAGTGACGCACTCCTCCCAGGGACGGCATGGAAGAGCATCAGTTAGCCAGTGACTCAGCCCCCGTAATAGGGTTTGAGGCAGACAATCCCAGTGGAGAGGGGGGAACAGGCCATGCAGAGACAGCAAGGGCGGCTCGTTGCTCCAGTGCCTTTCCGTTCACCTTCACACTTCTGGGCCAGACTACACTCAATCATAGGACCTACTGAAGAGATGAGTCTTCAATAAAGACTTAAAGGTCAAGACCAAGTCTGCTTCTCTCACATGGATAGGCAGACCATTCCATAAAAATGGAGCTCTTTCGGAGAAAGCCCTGCCTCCAGCCGTTTGCTAAGAAAGTCTAAGGACAATTAGGAGGCCTGCATCTTGTGACCGTAGTGTACGTGTAGGTATGTACGGCTGGACCAAATCGGAAAGATAGGCAGGAGCAAGCCCATGTAATGCTTTGTAAAGTAAAACCTTGAAATCAGCCCTTGCCTTAACAGGAAGCCAGTGTAGAGAGGCTAGCACTGGAGTAATATGAACCTCTAGTAGCAGCCCAGGAGATGTGCCTGCTGCCTGGATGACTGGCAGCCTGTCATGGGAAGGCCTCCATCGCCTCTGTGTCTGCTGCGTGTTTATCAGATCAAAAGCCTTTTTAAAGACTTATTCACACTCCACGGTCACTTTTTAACCAACCCAATTATGTCACAGCTCAATGTTTAGTCAATCAGAAGGGAGGAAAATACTGCTGCCTGCGCTGGTCTTCTCTTCATATCTGGGACTGGCTTCATTTCATATCTTATCAGCCAGCTATATTAGTGTTCCAGAGCGGTGCAATTGCTCAATCATTTGCTCGTAATCTTTTCCCCTGATATTAAGTGGTGTGAGCATATGGTGGCATTTACAATGACAAATGTAATCCGGGTGACAACGTAACTAATTGAAAATGTGCAGTGAGTAGGCTCTACCTAGGACTCGTTAGCATATTTACTAACGCGGCGGAATGGATGATGTGGGTGTGTGATTTCATTAAATAAACCCAGGCTCTGCATCATTGGCGTAAGTGCTGCACCAAGTCTGGGCGTTCATTAAAACTAGGTTTGTCCAGGGATCTAGGATTTAAAGGACAAAGTACAGTAAACATAGAAAAGGATAAGGGAAGATAATATTGGCTAACATGAGGTAATGTCTTAAGTTGTGGCAGCTCTTTCCATCCCCAAAAGTATTCCACGATGACAAGGGACAACTTTCACCAATCTGGGCAAAAACAGAAAGGGAAAAATATCCATTGATCCAAGTTTCAGAGAAAACTAATTTGTTCAACCCAAATGTCCAGATGTTAAAAAATTGGGTCTGTGGGCGCCGTCGGTCTGAACCAAAATCACACCACATCGAGGTATTGTTCAGGGCTGCCATGTGCTCATCACAGCGCCTGGCACAGACAGCAGTACAGACAGCTGCCTAGTCGTCATTAGAGGAAAATCCAGTTATTTTTCAGACAGCTCTGTAAATGCTATTTAAATGTCACATATTAAAATGCTTCTGGTCACATTCTGGACAGGCTGTTCTTTTAGAATGAGTCCAACACACATTTTTCAGATGCTAAAAATTCTGATGGTTACCATGAAAAGGGGATTACTAACATTCTATAAAACTATTGTTTGCTATTTTCTTTTTGCCAATTATATTTGAGATAAACTTCATGTTTTATCATATGTTGAGACATGACGTAACATAAATTAAGCGTCTGATAGCCATTGACTTTCAGTAGTTTCAATGATTTCTGCAAAATGTGACAATGTGCGGATTTACAATGAAAGATGACAACGAACCACAGTGTCATGAGGAAGCTTACCTGCATTGCAGATAAACAGAGGAAGACGTAAACGATTGTATTGTATTATTCCGCAGCAGATGGAGGGAGAGAACATGATAACATGCTGATTACACCTGCCAGATAAACCACAATCACAGAGGTGAATAAAACAGTGTTCAGTAAGGCTGAATATAAAAATGACTATAGACAGACAAAACATATTCATATAGTGAGAATTACCAGATGAATAGTCTCTAAGGGATCTTGTGGTCCCCATAGCTAGGACGAAGGGTGGTAACACTGAAAATAACTTTTCATTATTAAAGCCATTTATACAATTATCATTAAAGCCTGAAGTTAAAGTTGTGTCGCTGTCAGACACTAACCTTGAGGACAACATGGGGTTCAAATGAGGAACTCAGTGATGTACATAGAATGTGTTTAGTTCTGATTACCTTTATACTTTTCAATATCCCGCCTCACAGAGCTCATTTAGCTCATTTCCATTTAGATAAGCACCTCCAGGTTCATCCAAGTTAGGATTAATTACTGCACTTTCTCTGTTGTTCTCAGAAAACTTTAAACAGTGCAGAAGTAAAGCTGATAGCGTCACATATCAATTCCTCCTCCGGCTGGACCAGGTAAATGCCTGGAGTAGGCTATGTGTAACGGCCTGACCATAGAGAGCCCTTTCATTTCTCTATTTTGGTTAGGTCAGGGTGTGATTTGGGTGGGCATTCTAGATTTTGTATTTCTATGTCGCAATTGTAAATGAGAACTTGTTCTCAACTTGCCTACCTGGTTAAATAAAGGTGAAATTAAAAAAAAAAAAAAATGTCATATTCTATGTTTTCTATTTCTTTGTGTTTGGCCGAGTATGGTTCCTAATCAGAGGCAGCTGTCTATCGTTGTCTCTGATTGGGAATCATACTTAGGCAGCCCTTTTTCCCACCTTCAGTTGTGGGATCTTGTTTTTGTATAGCTGTTAGAAGCCTGCAAGACTTTTAGTTTGTTGTGTTGTTTATTGTTTTTTTCTGGTTCACCTTAAATAAAATGATGATGAACCCAACTCACGCTGCGCCTTGGTCTACCCATAACGACGAAAGTTACACTATGACTATATTAAAGGGGCAATCTGCATTTCAAACAATAAGGAAGCGGTCAAGGTATTCAATAGTTATATTCTACAATAATCAATTGGTTTATATAATTAATTCACAGAAAAAAATGGGTGTAGCAATCACAGATTGCCACTTTAAACAATAAACTCAGACTCCCACCCACTAAAGATATGAGCAACCTAAGATGATGTGAGTGTCAACTTTAGACTTCACAATGAGGTTCAGCTTTATGTAACTGTGTATACCTGAGGTATTCTCCAGAAATGTTTGCATGCACAAAATCCTTACACAACCCCAGAAGATGTGATGTTCTATTTTTAACACTGTAGCAGTAGCTTGAATAAAAAAAACATTATTAAACTAAGGATTACTCTTCTGCAGCTAGGGGCTGTTGGTACTTCAGCATTATCCTGTAGCATGGCTATACAGGGTGAGGATGCTGAGCAATTTATGTATGTATGAAAACAGATATACAGTACCAGTCAAAAGTTTGGACACACCTACTCATTCAAGTTTTTCTTAATTTTTTACTTTTTTCTACATTGTAGAATAATAGTGAAGACATCAACACTATGAAATAACACATATAGAATCATGTAATAACCAAAAAAAGCGTTGAACAAATCAAAATACATTTTATATTTTATATTCTTCAAAGTAGCCACCCTTTGACTTGATGACAGCTTTGCACACTCTTGGTATTCTCTCAACCAGATTCATGAGGTAGTCATCTGGAATGCATTTCAATTAATAGATTTGCCTTGTGAAAGTTAATTTGTGGAATTTCCTTTGTTCTTAATGTGTTTGAGCCAATCAGTTGTGTTGTGACAAGGTAGGGGTGATATACAGAAGATAGCCTATTTGGTAAAAGATAAAGTCCATATTATGGCAAGAACAGCTCAAATAAGCAAAGACAAATGACAGTCCATCATTACTTTAAGAAATGAAGGTCAGTCAATCTGGAAAATGTTAAGTGCAGTCTCAAAAACCATCAAGCGCTATGATGAAACTGGCTCTCATAAGGACCGCCACAGGAAAGGAAGACCCAGAGTTACCTCTGCTGCAGAGGATACGTTCATTAGAGTTACCAGCCTCAGAAATTGCAGCCCAAATAAATGCTTCACAGAGTTCAAGTAACAGACACATCTCAACATCAACTGTTCAGAGGATACTGGGTGAATCAGGCATTCATGGTCGAATTGCAGCAAATAAACCACTACTAAAGGACACCAATTAGAAGAAGAGACTTGCTTGGGCCAAGAAACTTGAGCACTGGACATTAGACCGGTGGAAATCTGTCCTTTGGTCTGATGAGTCCAAATTTGAGATTTTTGGTTCCAACCGCTTTGTCTTTGTGAGATGCAGAGTAGGTTAATGGAGGATCTCTGCATGTGTGGTTCACACTGTGAAGCATGGAGAAGGAGGTGTGATGGTGTGGGGGTGCTTTGCTGGTGACACTGTCTGTGATTTATTTAGAATTAAAGGCACACTTAACCAGTATGTCTATCTCAGCATTCTGCAGCGATACACCATCCAATCTGGTTTGCACTATCATTTGTTTTTCAACAGGACAATGACCCAACACACCTCCAGGCCGTGTCAGGGCTATTTGACCAAGAAGGAGAGCGATGGAGTGCTGCATCAGATGACCTGGCCTCCACAATCACCCGACCTCAAACCAAGTGAGATGGTTTGGGATGAGTTGGACCGCAGAGTAAAGGAAAAGCAGCCAACAAGTGCTCAGAATATGTGGGAACTCCTTCAAGACTGTTGGTAAAGCATTCCAGGTGAAGCTGGTTGAGAGAACGCCAAGAGTGTGCAAAACTGTCGTCAAGGCAAAGGGTGGCTACTTTGAAGAATCTAAAATGTCTTCACTATTATTCTACAATGAAACAGTGAACAGGTCTGCTGTATTAAATACAGTGAACAGGCCTGCTGTATTAAGTAAAGTGAACAGGCCTGCTGTATTAAATAAATTGAAAAGCCTGCTGTATTAAATAAAGTGAAAAAGCGAGCTGTATTAAATAAAGTGAACAGGCCTGCTGAATTAACTAATGTAAACAGGCTGTATTAAATAAGTACATTAACAGAGCAATGTATTGTGTGGGATAATTAGCTGGGTGAGGAGTGACAGGCGAGTCTAAAGGCCAACTCTGATGGTTGGGCCTGTAAAGCCTTGCTGCACCTGGCGGGTCTAAAGGCCAGCTATTATGATTGGGCCTGTAAAGCCCTTGCTTCACCTGGCGAGTCTATAGGGCAACTCTCATGGTTGGGCCTGTAAAGCCCTACAATACCTGGCGGGTCTAAAGGGCAACTCTCATGGTTGGGCCTATAAAGCCCTGCTTCACCTGGTGGGTCTAAAGGGCAACTCTCATGTCTGTGGTGTTGTAATTAAACACAGAGAACTGACCCTGGTAGAGTTCATTCACCACCAGACTTCAGGGCCCAGCAGCAGTCACCAACATCTGCATCTCTATCATTAGAAACGATGGAAAAGTCTTACTCATTCATTTACTGCAGTGGGCTAAATCAGGGTCACATGGAGTGTTTCTTGGTAGTCTTAAACAAATCTACTTTGAAACAAAGTATACACTTCACAAACATGGTTATGGGCTTAAAAACAAAGAAGACACCTGTACCATGTCAGATATAGAGATGAAATGTGTTACAATTTGAGTTTGCAACCCAATACTACACTTTATATACATCACAGAAGACTGAAACATGACAAAACTGTATGACATAGAAACACCAGATTTTTAAAACATTTAAAAAAACATTTATAATAATGTTAATTAATTATGAAAAATATTAATAACATTCCACCGATGAGGCCACTAGTTCATTTGACTGCAGGAAAGGGCTACGGAAATATAATGTGCATCGAATATAATGTGGACTTCAGGAAACATAGTTCTATAAATAAGCAGCAGAGAGACAGAGGGAAAAGGAGAGAGAGGGGGAGAGAGAGAGAGAGAGAGAGAGAGAGAGAGAGAGAGCAGTACAGACGGGGGTCAGCAAAGAGACATAAACGTCATAGGATCGAGCCTAACACCAGTAGAAACCGTCTCTGTGGTGTCTACCGTTTCACTTACATTCCGGAAGTCTCCCTCTGCGTCGACTCTGAAGGTCAGCAGTGACATCAGAGTCGTTGGAGGAATGCATTTAGCCATCCTCCGCCCAGACTGGATTAAAATTGGACAGAAAACCTGATTTAAATGACAGATACTGTAGAAGCAGGAACAATGGCTTTATACGTGCTGGCAAGCATAGAGGATTTGAAAGGACATCAGGGCTGTCTGTCAAGAAAGGTTTCCTTCTCTTTGAAAAGGCCTGCCAGATGTTAGCTGACTGAACGGTGTGACGCTTTAGAAACATGAGGTAGAAATAAGAATGCATTGTCTGTCTGTTCTATATTGTGCTTCATACAGCACAATAGATACATATTTCTGTCTTGTGCGTTTAAATAGATAGTTAGCACTTAAAGTAAAGGTATAGTTATAAATCATAAAAATGTTATAAATTCATGTAGGCCGTCATTGTAAATAATATTTTTTTAATAACTGACTTGCCTAGTTAAATAAAATAAAAAATAAATACTCACAATTTACAAATCCTTACTACAACATCAACAAATATCAGGTACATATTATTACATATGACTTAAATTGTTTGCTCTTTGAAATAATCCTGAATTAATCCTGAAACTGTTGTGATACTGTATTAGCAACACCATCCCCAACAACAACAATAACAACAAAAATATCATCAACATACCAGCAAAGTATTTCCAAGTGCGTGGATGTTTTTCTGTGTAGCTACAATAGGCTCTATGTGTCTGGCCTCCCATGGAGCATGGTGTCTGGGTGCAGAAGGCCTGACGAGTCCTGCAACCACCACTGATATGGGACATACTGCACTTCAAAAACCACAGCACCACATTAGATCTAAATCGCGGCCCATATGGTGGAGCACTCTCCACACGCATTTCATAAACCTGAGGATAATTGGACCGCATTCCCAATATGCTACTATTGAGAATACATATTGAAATTTACTTCCCCTCATTTGCACTCATAGCAAATCACCCCCAAGCTGTTTTGTAGCACAAATTAAGCCCTGCAGTACATATGTGGTAGTAATTGATGGTACGCATGCTAAGTACTTAGCACTTTGGATACATTGGGCAGTTTTTTGTACTTTGAGATTCTTTCTGTTATGGCCTGTGCTGTCCTCAGTTCAGTGGAATAAGGCGAGGCCTCTACACATCCATGATGACGTCTGAAATCGTGAGCAGCCTGAATATCAGGCTGTGCGTGGGACAGATGGACGGAAATCACTGACTCAATGTTCTGTAGCCAGGGACAAATGGGAGCTTTTGGCAGGAGGGCCATCGTTGCTGCTGGAGAGGTCACACAGGCTCATCGAGAGAGTCCTTTTTAACCGGCAGACATCATTTCTCCTGCATTAAATGAGAGGCAGAAGAACTACCCCTTCGCCCAGAGTCTATGCCTCTCCACCCTGGCTCTTTGTTGAAAAATAATCAAAAGGATTAATGCTCGGAATAGAACTGCCGAGTAGGCTACCAGCCCCGCTTGATAACCTTCCTCAAATTCAGCTCCGGCCCAATTGCCTCGTAATAATACTCCGTGGTATTGTCAATGACATTTCTGACAACAAGAAGTCCTTCTGCATTCTGAGGAGAGACGGTAATTTACTTGCATTTAGAGAAAAAAAGAGCAGCGATCCAGGTGCTCTTATGTCCTCTTCAGAGGAAATGCATTTTCTATGTTCATTGGGTATGATACAATACAATACAATACAATACAATGCAATGCAATGCAATACAATACAATACAATACAATACAATACAATACAATACAATACAATACAATACAATACAATACAATACAATACAATAGCATACCATACAATACCATACAATACCATACAAGACCATACCATACCATACAATACAACACCATACCTTACCATACAAAACCATGCAATACAATACAATACCATACAATCAAGTCGCTGATATTAATCCTCTTTGTGAGGCGTTTTCTTCTACATCATGCAGAATCAAGGGAATCATTTTTTAATTAATTCCATTGAATGCAGACAAGAAGACATGGCATAGTGTAGTTCTTAGGTGCAGAAACGATTGTCACACCTCCGTCATCTCAGGAGGTGCACACTCCAGGATTAAACCTTCTATATTCACCTTCACAAACCAGCAGCCACTTGTCAATTAACCAACTGAACACTGCCTCTCACCAGCCCCAGCCTGCCTCCCACCAGCCCTAGCCTCCCACCAGCCCCAGCCCTGCCTCTCACCAGCCCCAGCCTTGCCTCCCACCAGCCCCAGCCCTGCCTCCCACCAGTCCCAGCCTGCCTTCCACCAGCCCCAGCCCTGCCTCCCACCAGCCCGAGCCCTGCCTCCCACCAGCCCCAGCCCTGCCTCCCACCAGCCCCAGCCATGCCTCCCACCAGCCCCAGCCCTGCCTCCCACCAGCCCCAGCCCTGCCTCCCACCAGCCCTAGCCTCTCACCAGCCCCAGCCTGCCTCCCACCAGCCCCAGCCCTGCCTCCCACCAGCCCTAGCCTCCCACCAGCCCCAGCCCTGCCTCCCACCAGCCCCAGCCCTGCCTGACACCAGTCCCAGCCCTGCCTCCCACCAGCCCCAGCCCTGCCTCCCACCAGCCCCAGCCCTGCCTCCCACCAGCCCCAGCCCTGCCTCCCACCAGCCCCAGCCCTGCCTCCCACCAGCCCCAGCCCTGCCTCCCACCAGCCCCAGCCCTGCCTCCCACCAGCCCCAGCCTGCCTCTCACCAGCCCCAGCCCTGCCTCCCACCAGCCCTGACTCCCACCAGACCCCAGCCTTGCCTCTCACCAGCCCGAGCCCTGCCTGACACCAGCCCCAGCCTTGCCTCTCACCAGCCCGAGCCCTGCCTCCCACCAGCCCCAGCCTGCCTCTCACCAGCCCCAGCCTGCCTCTCACCAGCCCGAGCCCTGCCTGACACCAGCCCCAGCCCTGCCTCTCACCAGCCCTAGCCCTGCCTCCCACCAGTCTCTCCTAACTGAATATAATAGTCAATCCCAGATCTCACACCGGCCTTCATATCCCCTGTCTGTCTGCTTGTCTAGCTGTGATGGGACATGGTCAGACACCCAGGAAGCCACTCTCACAGAGCCTGATGACTGTATCTTTGTGGCCCAATACACACAACAGTCCAACTCTAGCACATGTTGATCAACGTCTCTATGACCAGAAGACCAGGTGCATATGTTCATATTTATTTGTTGAGCATAGACAGCCATATGGCATAGTCAGATCAGGGCCTAACATAAGGACAACGCAGTGTATGATATTCTGTTCCTCTGAAATAGACTACATTTTCTTCATATTATGTTCCTTTAGACCTGTCTAAAATAAATAATGGATTTATTGTGAAGGTGTAGGCTATATTACATAGATTTATTAGACTGTAGATGTCCCAAAGGTCTGCATCAGTGGCTTGTATGTGTGGAAGCCAGGAGATGCTGAATCTTTTTATGTTAATTAACAGTCAATTATCGTGAGACCGACAGTTATTTGCTTGACAATCACCAGCTGACGAAATGTCGTGACCGCCACAGCCCTAGTGAACATACACAGTGTGTGGAATTCCATTGTACCAGTTTACATCCATTAATTATTCTCCAATGCACCTGTCACCTAAGATGTGACTTATTTACTAATTTAGACAACAGACTCAACCACAACACATTTCCAGGAAGTGGAGGTGAAAAGCCTGTAACGGGGCACGGCTCGTTAACAGCTTGGCATAGCAACAACTCCAGAGACAGCTAGGCCCCTAATGCACATTATTTCATTACAGACACTAAGACGTATTTCTCTCCAAGCAATGCAGCAGCGTTAATTTTAGCAGCTATTTTAGTTTTAGTGTTAGTTTTAGTTTTAAAATACCTTTTAGTCTTAGTCACATTTTAGTCATTTAATCCTTTGTTAGTTTGAGTTATTATCAGTCAGTTTTAGTCACATAATAGTGCATTAATAATTAACTTCCATCATGTGCACATTCAGATAGCCATATCCAACTAGGCCTACTATCCCCTTGTATACCTTAGTTGGCAACATTGATATTGTGGCAGATTGTAACCATGCCAGACATAATTAACCATATAGGTTATAAAGCCTTGGCTACAGGTAATACAATTTACAGCTCTGATTTTCTCCCTATCGAGCTTTTCAGAAATGCCAGAAGTAATTCTGTAGTCCTAATATTTAACAGATAGCATTTGTTTTTCCCATCGATAAAAAGCATCTGCAACTCGCATTTGCAACCGCAACTTGCATTCAAAAGATTGAATTAAGGTTAAAGTGACCACATGGGAGCTGTGTGCAACAGCTACGCAGATCAGCTCAATCATACTGAAAGATGTCAATTATGCCAATTGCATGAAATATTCTGCATGCATGCTTATGATTGGACAAAACAGATGAAAAGGAGCTTCATGTCCAATTGTCATCTCGTTGTCATCAGAGTTTTAGTCAGGAAAAAAAGGTAATTGACAAGTATTTTTTCGTCACAATTATTGTTGACGAAATGAACACTGCAACGGGAAGATAACAGATGAAGCATGAAACCGTGATCCATGCATGGTCACACAACGCTACAGTCACGCATACACCCATCCCTGAGCTTCAGGTCAGTTCGCATGTCTTTTCCTTATTACTTTTTAACTGACTGGCTGGCTGGCTGGATCACTGGCTGACTGGCTGGCTGAATGTAGGCTGACTGGCTGACTGGCTGGCTGACTGACTGGCTGACGGACTTCGGTTGAATGGAAACGTGCTACAGGATTTATCTCATGCCTCTTACCTCAGAGTACTTCAACTCTGCTGCAGTACAAATACAGTATGATTCCCTCCTGAAAATACTCTTTCACTGTTTTATCATCATACAAAATGTTATGTTTTGACATATCTGTAGTGCAGGGGGATACGTTTGTGGAACTTGTGTACATAGCTTTTGATGCAGCAAACAAACAACATGGCTTCTACATCAACTGGATATGAGCCAACCACAACCCCTCCAAACAACCAACAAAGACAAATACAGGACCTACTGTTTGATTTCTGTCTGGGCACGTTTGTTCCACTCATCCTGGATAAGTGAGAGCGTTGAGAGTGGTTCTGCCTATCTTTCGGACACGCCAATTCTCTCCAGCTCAACTGGAGGACAACCTAAGGACATCCAACTCCTCTCCAGTCCACAACAATAGGCAGCTTCCATCTGCAGAATGTTCCACTGGCTATGGGGCAACCCTCTTTCTCACACAGTTCTGCTAAGAGGCAAAAACATTCCATACTGCTGTCCTGCTCTCCAGTTCCTCCATGCAAATGAACAGTGAGAAATATCTCCGGTGTCTGCTGCTGGCCTACATAAGATAACTGTCAAAGACAGCCTCCAGAAGGGAGCCCATCCTATTTGCTGCAAACAGAATCAGTAAATGTTTCTCCTGTTGTTTTCCTTGCAGAACAGTTCCATGACAGCAAAGGTCTTTGCTTTGGAATAACAACTCTGGAGTTCTGGTGCCCGGAGAGGAGGCGGAGAAGGAGATGAGGGGAGGAGAGGGGGCAAGGAGGAGAGGAGGGGAGAGGAGAGAAGAGGATGGAAGTGCACGGGAGGAGAGGAGAGCACAGGAGGAGATGAGAGGATAGAACAGCACGGGAGGAGAGAAGAGGAGAGGAGAGCAGGAGAGGGAAGGAGAGGAGGAAAGAGGTGGGGGGAAAAGGAGAGGAGGGAGAGGGGTAAGAGGAGAGGACATGAATGAAGGGGAGAGAGAAGAGAAGAGAAGAGAAGAGAAGAGAAGAGAAGAGAAGAGAAGAGAAGAGGATAGCATGGGAGGAGAGGAGAGGAGAGGAGAGGAGAGGAGAGGAGAGGAGAGGAGAGGAGAGGAGAGGAGAGGAGAGGAGAGGAGAGGACAGGATGGGGAGGAGAAGGGAGGAGTCAAAAAGACAAAATGTGCTGCTCTACTCAATGAGAACAGTGAGTTCCTCCCCACTGGACAGGCCTGTAGACTAGAGCGTCCTAATGTTTAATAATACCTCCACATTTCTCCTCTGTTGCGAAGAGAGAAACAGAAGAGTGTGCAGGCCTATTCATCATGGGCATCAGGCAGGGGAAGCATGGTCATCTGTATCTGTCTGGGAAATAACAGTCAGAGAGGAGTCGCTCGGTGGGTGCAGACAGATGTGAGCAGGAGGAACAGGTGCTTGATCTATTGCCACATATGTTGGACAGTGTGAAGACGCTGCAGATGAATGTGTTCCAGAGGATTCTAACTCCTATGACTGCCGAGAGCAATCTGTCCACAGACAACCTCTCCAACAGCAGTGACAGACAAGAGACTCCACTCCCTCTGGGATGAGGACAGACAAGGCTGAGGAGGCCACTCTGGGAGGAAGATAAACGAGGCTGAGGAGGCCACTCTGGGAGGAAGATAAACGAGGCTGAGGAGTCCACTCTGGGAGGAAGATAAACAAGGCTGAGGAGAGCACTCTGGGAGGAAGATAAACGAGGCTGAGGAGGCCACTCTGGGAGGAAGATAAACGAGGCTGAGGAGTCCACTCTGGGAGGAAGATAAACGAGGCTGAGGATGCCACTCTGGGAGGAAGATAAACAAGGCTGAGGATGCCACTCTGGGAGGAAGATAAACGAGGCTGAGGAGGCCACTCTGGGAGGAAGATAAACGAAGCTGAGGAGGCCACTCTGGGAGGAAGATAAACGAGGCTGAGGAGGCTACTCTGGGGGGGAAGATAAACGAGGCTGAGGAGGCCACTCTGGGAGGAAGATAAACGAGGCTGAGGAGGCTACTCTGGGGGGGAAGATAAACGAGGCTGAGGAGGCCACTCTGGGAGGAAGATAAACGAGGCTGAGGAGGCCACTCTGGGAGGAAGATAAACGAGGCTGAGGAGGCCACTCTGGGAGGAAGATAAACGAGGCTGAGGAGGCCACTCTGGGGGGGAAGATAAACGAGGCTGAGGAGGCTACTCTGGGGGGGAAGATAAACGAGGCTGAGGATACTACTCTGGGAGGAAGATAAACGAGGCTGGGGAGGCCACTCTGGGAGGAGGATAAACGAGGCTGAGGAGGCCACTGCAGATCAGTGGATTCTTCATTCACTCCTGTTGTTTCCATTTGATTGTATGTGTGTAGGTCTATTTATGGCTGGATCCAAAAAACTAATGTCAAAACAAATGTTAACAACATTATATCATCAAAAAGCTCATATTTCCTAAACTCTTAGAAAAAAAGTTGCTATCTAGAACCAAAAAATACAAACAAAACAACTATGAATAAGATACACAGAAAAGACTGCCCTGAAAATGTTGACCTTTCACAGGCTCAACTCCAACCCCAAAATAAATAATTGTTTAGCGTAGTACTTTTTTTTTTTTTAATTGTCATGCTTGTTCCCGCTCTCCCTCTCTGGCGCTCGAGGGCGCCAGACTGCCTTCATTACGCACTCGTTACCATAGTTGCACGCACCTGTGCTTCATCACCGGTCACCATCACGTGCAGTCGCACATCATTGGACTCACCTGGACTCCTTTCATTTGTTGATTACCTTCCCTATTTCTGTCTGCTTCCCTGTGTGTTCCCTGTATAAGCATTGTTGTCATTTCCCCTGTCCAGACGCTGTCCGTATTCTGTTTCATGTCCAATACTCATTAAACGTTCAATCCCTGTACTTGCTTCTCGTCCCAAGCATCTGTCCTTACAATTTTAGACCAATGGCCAGCTAGTTGGTCTGGTTTCTGTCCACAACACCACTCTACCAATCTGCTTTGCGTTACATTGCATTACATTACATTATATTACATTTCTTGTGTTCAATGTATAGCAATGTGTTGGGGTATGCATTCAGCACATGCAGAAAGAAAACAATGATTGCGCTAAGCATAAAAGCAGCAGTTGTTTTGAAATGTTTCTTCTCCCTTGGGGGTCCATTTTATTTGTTGTGGTTCTGAAATCCTTTAAAATAGCATGATGTATGGACCCTGGTGTGCAATTACACACAGGTCTGATTGTATTTTTGCGATTGTTTGTTTGGATGTGGTATATATTATATGATATAGTATATGTATTAGTGTGTAAGGAGAACTGGCAGTGCAACATACAGAGTTAGTCATCATAGAAACATATCCCACAACTAACTGAACACAAATATATGGAAATAGGATATGATATGAAATCATTAGTGATAAGGGGGAAAAATCTATACAGTTACATGTGTGTGTATGATATGTATGACAGTAAAGCGTATCTTTTTGACGATATCACAATATTATTTTTTGCGCTAAATGGCTGTACCTGCACCAAAATCCAGTATTTTTCCTTCATAGCTTGATCTCCATTTTCTTCTTAAATAGGGAGTAAGTTTCTTTTCAGCACCTTTTATTTCAATGACTGATCAAAACTCATTTTCAAATGGTTCTCTCGTCTCTATGCAGCAGGCAAATGGTGAGAAATATGTTTGGAACATCAAATCACAATAAAATCACAGTATTGTATCCGCACCTAAGTATCATGATAGTATCGTATCGTGAGGTCCCTGGCAATTTGCAGCTCTAGATATAATGTCGTCTATTTCAGGATCTAATAAACAGACCATGGTTGCTGCTGCAATAGGGCTCTGAAGGTATTTCCTCCCCCAAAGGACATTGGTGGAAAAGAGAAGGCTTTTGGACACCAAGTGAAATTACTGCTATCTGTCACCCTTTAAATATTAGTCTGTCATCAATAAGCTGATTCTTCTCCGTTCTCACAATCCCCACACGCCATTGCTATGAACAATTACTCTCAATATGGACTTCTGTCTATTAAAACTGAATGTTCACACAGAGAACAGCGCTAGTCAACATCAGTTAGGAGAAGGTAATCCTGGCACCACCGCCGGGTATGGAGAAGGTAATCCTGGCACCACCGCCGGGTATGGAGAAGGTAATCCTGGCACCACCGGGTATGGAGAAGGTAATCCTGGCACCACCGGGTATGGAGAAGGTAATCCTGGCACCACCGGGTATGGAGAAGGTAATCCTGGCACCACCGGGTATGGAGAAGGTAATCCTGGCACCACCGGGTATGGAGAAGGTAATCCTGGCACCACCGGGTATGGAGAAGGTAATCCTGGCACCACCGGGTATGGATTTGATTATTGTCAGCTTGTTTGAGGTGTCACAGGCGGATGGTGTATGGATATACTCCAGGCACATCATCATGATTATGAGGAAGCAGCTGTCTCTGGCCAGGCTGATTTGGGTTACCTTTCCTCTTTGTAACCCTGACAGGCCAAATGAAGAAGAATTCACTGTCTCTCCTAAGGCACTGCTTGGATTGGGATTTAAGAGGCAAACACTAATTAATCATGCTAGCGGTGTGACAACTTCCTCCTGCATCTATTTAGGTTGGGACAGCACCTCATTTAACTGATATCACCAAATACGACAATCACACACATCTCTCTCGCTCTCCGTTTTTCTTTTTACCTACTTTGCTCCTCACTCTCCCTTGCTCCTCTCTCTTTCTCAGTCATCTCTCTAAGACAAGATCGTGTTCTCTCTCTCTCTCTCTCTCTCTCTCTCTCTCTCTCTCTCTCTCTCTCTCTCTCTCTGTCCTTCACCCTCAAGCTAATCTCTATTCACTCGCCAAAACCTCTCTCTCTCTCTCTCTCTCTCTCTCTCTCTCTCTCTCTCTCTCTCTCTCTCTCTCTCTCTGTCCTTCACCCTCAAGCTAATCTCTATTCACTCGCCAAAACCTCTCTCTCTCTCTCTCTCTCTCTCTCTCTCTCTCTCTCTCTCTCTCTCTCTCTCTCTCTCTCTCTCTCTCTCTCTCTCTCTCTCTCGCTCTCGCTCTCGCTCTCTCGCTCTCTCGCTCTCTCTCGCAGACCTGGTGTTCTGGGGGAAATAAAGCCCAATGCAGCCGTTGTTATATTAATATTAACAATTCAGTGCATTACTGTAATAGATTTCCTTTAAAATGGGCAAAAATCTATTTCTCAGGCATTCATTTTGCTAGGACTGTCTGAGTGTGTAGGGGAAACCTGAAATCTAGCTGTTATTGGCAGACCGTTTTGGAACTCTCTTTGTTATTGGTCTATTAAAAACTTCTTAAGGCTAGACGTCCCGCTAGCGGGACAACTTCCGGTGAAACTGGAGGGCGCGCAGTTCAAATAAATAATCATACAAATTATGGATATTAAACATTTAGGTACATACAAGTGTCTTATATCGGTTGAAAGCTTAAATTCTTGTTAATCTAACTGCACTGTCCGATTTACAGTAGGCTTTACAGCAAAAGCATGCCATGCGATTGTTCCACCGGCACAGGTTTCATAAATTCACAAATAGCGATTAAATATTCACTTACTTTTTGAAAATCTTCCTCTGATTTGTCATCCAAAGGGTCCCAGCTATAACATGTAGTGTCATTTTATTAGATAAAATCCTTCTTTATATCCCAAAAGGTCTGTTTAGTTGGCGCCATCGATTTCAGTAATCCACTCGTTCAACTGGCTGAAAATCTACCCCTTAACTTTGTTTCAACAAGTCAAAACACATTTCTATTTAATCCTCAGATACCCTAAAATGTAATCAAACTATAATATTTCATACGGAAAGAAGTATGTTCAATAGGAAAGTGATATTAGCAGGTGTCCTTGTATCCCCCAAATATCCAAGCAGGTGTCCTTGTATTAAAACTCATTATTCTTACTCGTTTTGGAAGACACAAGCCTGAAACCTTAAACAAATACTACTGACACCCAGTGGAAGCCATAGGAATTGCATACTGGGAGCTAGATTTAATTATTTCCCTATACGTTCCATTGTAAAAGCATGGCTCTCAAAAAAAAATTATTCTGGTTGGTTTTTCTTTGGATTTTCTCCTACCATATCTATTGTGTTATAGTCTCCTACATTATTTTAACATTTCTACAAACTTCAAAGTGTCTTCTTTCCAATGGTACCAATTATATGCATATCCTGGCTTCAGGACCTGAGCAACAGGCAGTTTACTTTGGGCACGTCAGTCAGGCGGAAATTGAGAAAAAAGGACCCTAGCCTGAAGAATGGCCTGAAGAATGCTGAAACTCCCAACAATGCAAACCTGCTGATTAGGTCATGTAAATACTGTATGATATAAAACACAGGAAAAAGAACTGACTACACTGAGACTTTAATGGATTTGTCTGATCCTTCAGTAAATTGTTCAGAAAACTTTGCCTCTACTCACTCTCTCCCTTCCCCCCTCTCTCGCAAGTACAGAGGTGAATAGTGCAAGCCAGAGAGGGAGGGAGGGAGCGAAAAGAGAGACAGCGAGAGAGAGAGAGACAAAGAGAGAGAGAGAGAGAAAGAGGGAGAGAGAGAGAGAGAAAGAGACAGAGTAACAGCGACAGAGGTTGAGAGACGTGTATAGAGGGAGAGATGAGGCAGGCTGTCGAGGGAGTGTTTGTTTAGAATGGTAGGTAGATCGCTGTCTACCCTCTCCCCTCTCTGCGGGCTTCAAAGTCAGTGCTGCCGTGGTTCCAGCTGCTGGTTGGAGGGGCTCTAGGGTTCTGACAGTGAGGGCCAAGGGTGAGATAGCATCACACAGAGCCCAGATAGCACCGTCCGCAGGGTTCATTAAATTCAATCTTTCTCTATTTCTCTCCCTCAGCGATACCCATCTATATTTAACCCAATATTTCTCCACATCTCCACACCCCTCTCTCCACCTGCTTCTATCTCTGTTCATCTTTCTGTGTTTCTTTCTCTCTCTCTGCTCTCTATCCTCCTATTCCTCCCCTCCCTCTTTCTCTCTCTCTGCTCTCTGTCCTCCTATTCCTACCCCTCCCCAGTTCTCTCTATCTGCTCTCTATCCTCCTATTCACCCCCCTCCCTCTTTCTCTCTCTGCTCTCTGTCCTCCTATTCCTCCCCTTCCCTCTTTCTCTCTCTCTCTGCTCTCTGTCCTCCTATTCCTCCGCTCCCTTATTCTCTCTCTCTGCTCTCTATCCTCCTATTCCTCCCCCTCCCTTGTTCTCTCTCTGCTCTCTATCCTCCTATTCCTCCCCCTCCCTTGTTCTCTCTCTGCTCTCTATCCTCCTATTCCTCCCCCTCCCTTGTTCTCTCTCTGCTCTCTATCCTCCTATTCCTCCCCCTCCCTTGTTCTCTCTCTGCTCTCTATCCTCCTATTCCTCCCCCTCCCTTGTTCTCTTTCTCTGCTCTCTGTCCTCCTATTCCTCCCCTCCCTTGTTCTCTCTCTCTGCTCTCTGTCCTCCTATTCCTCCCACTCCCTCTTTCTCTCTATCTGCTCTCTGTCCTCCTATTCCTCCCCCTCCCTTGTTCTGTTTCTCTGCTCTCTGTCCTCCTATTCCTCCCCTCCCTCTTTCTCTTACAGCAGGTCCCGCTGCTGTAAGGAGATAAATCTACAATAGATGATGGGCCACATAGTTAAGTATACCAGACAGCAACCAGGGCCACATAGTTAAGTATACCAGACAGCAACCAGGGCCACATAGTTAAGTATACCAGACAGCAACTAGGGCCACATAGTTAAGTATACCAGACAGCAACCAGGGCCACATAGTTAAGTATACCAGACAGCAACCAGGGCCACATAGTTAAGTATACCAGACAGCAACCAGGGCCACATAGTTAAGTATACCAGACAGCAACCAGGGCCACATAGTTAAGTATACCAGACAGCAACCAGGGCCACATAGTTAAGTATACCAGACAGGAACCAGGGCCACATAGTTAAGTATACCAGACAGCAACCAGGGCCACATAGTTAAGAATACCCAGTGGGGGTTCTAGCTTGTATGGCTCCCTGGTGTATGTAAAATGAGTACGATAGGAGACAGAGTGCTGGTTTTAAGCGCAGGGCGCAGTAGGTGCTTATTAGTAAAGGACCACAGGAGGAGGCAGGTAGCTGGGTCCAGAGGTAGGGAGAAGGTCATACACGGAAACTCCAAAAAGGCAACAGTACAGGCAGGGAAAAGGCTAGTAACATAGTCAGGGAGATCAGGCAAGAGGTTGACGACAGGAAATCTGATAGGCAAAAGTACAGGCAGGGAATAGACAAAAAGGCGTTGTTAGTGAGGATGGCCAAAAACTACAATACACGGGAGGACTAATATGGAAATAAGCAGAGCTCCAAATAGAATGTGTACAAAAACAAAAAATGCCTCACAATGGTGGGGTGCAAAGAATTGAACTAAATAGTGTGTGATCATGACATACAGGTGATCAGAATTCAGGTGATTGGGATCTGGAGAGTGAGCTGCGTTCAGGGGATCTATGTGTTTGAGAGTGTGAGTTGGAAGCAGACGTTACTGTGTGTGTGTGTGTGTGTGTGTGTGTGTGTGTGTGTGTGTGTGTGTGTGTGTGTGTGTGTGTGTGTGTGTGTGTGTGTGTGTGTGTGTGTGTGTGTGTGTGTGTGCATGTTTAGGCCAGCTAATTAGCCTCAGCACAGTTTACGTATAGTATCCCTGGATACAACAAGGCAGTGTTTGTAAGGGTATCTATCATGGTTCCAGAGAGGCCTGGAGCTGGACACGCACGCCATCCGTCACTATGCTGCTGTACTGGGGCTCAGATGGCAGGCGAGGGCCCTGTTTTCACGTCCCTGGAGCTCTCAGAGAGCCAGGGTACACAATACACACAACACAACAACACAGTAACAATTACACTCTACACAATTACACACAAGGCACGACACAGGAGGTTGGTGGCACCTTAATTGGGGAGGGCAAGCTTGTGGTATTGACTGGAGTGGAATGACTGGAATGGTATCAAATGCACCAAACACATGATTAGATACCATTCCATTAGCTCCATTACAGTCATTATTATGAGCCATTCTCCCCTCAGCAGCCTCCACTGGCACAGAGACACAGAGAAATCTGCAAACAGACACACACTCAATGGTCATATTACACAGTCACACAACAAGACAAGACAGACAGCTATGACCTCCGACGAACCTTCAAACATGCAAAGCGCCAATACAGGACTAAGATTGAATCATACTACACTGGCTCTGACGCTCGTCAGATGTGGCAGGGCTTGCAAACCATTACAGACTACAAAGGGAAGCACAGCCGAGAGCTGCCCAGTGACACGAGCCTACCAGACGAGCTAAATAACTTCTATGCTCGCTTCGAGGCAAGCAACACTGAAGCATGCATGAGAGCATCAGCTGTTCCGGACGACTGTGTGATCACGCTCTCAGTAGCCGATGTGAGTAAGACCTTTAAACAGGTCAACATTCAGGGCCACTCAGCGGTGCGTGCTCAGTCCCCTCCGGTACTCCCTGTTCACCCATGACTGCATGGCCAAGCATGACTCCAACACCATCATTAAGTTTGCCGATGACACAACAGTGGTAGGCCTGATCACTGACAACGATGAGGCAGCCTATAGGGAGGAGGTCAGAGACGTGGCAGTGTGGTGCCAGGACAACAACCTCTCCCTCAATGTGATCAAGACAAAGGAGATGATTGTGGACTACAAGAAAAGGATGAACGAGCATGCCTACATTCTCATCGATGGGACTGTAGTGGTGCAGGTTGAGACTTTCAAATTCCTTGGTGTCCACATCAACAACAAATTAGAATGGTCCAAACACACCAAGACAGTCGTGAAGAGGGCACGACAATGCCTATTCCCCTCAGGAGACTGAAAAGATTTGGCATGGGTCCTCAGATCCTCAAAATGTTCTACAACTGCACCATCGAGAGCATCCTGACTGGTTGCATCTCCGCCTGGTATGGCAACTGCTCGGCCTCCGACCGCAAGGCACTAAAGAGGGTAGTGCGTACGGCCCAGTACATCACTGGGGCCAAGCTTCCTGCCACTCAGGACCTCTATACCAGGCGGTGTCAGAGGAAGGCCAAATTGCCAAGGACTCCAGCCACCCAAGTCATAGACTGTTCTCTCTGCTACCGCACGGCAAGCAGTACCGGAGCGCCAAGTCTAGGCCAAAAAGGCTTCTTAACAGCTTCTACCCCCAAGCCATAAGACTCTTGAACAGTTAATCAAATGGCTACCTGGACTATTTGCATTGTCCCCACCCCACCCCTCATTTTTGCGCTGCTGCTCTCTGTTTATTATCCATGCATAGTCACTTTACCTCTACCTACATGTACATATTGCCTCAATTACCTCAACTAACCGGTGCCCCCGCACATTGACTCTGTACCGAACCCCCTGTATATAGCCTCGCTACTGTTATTTAATTGTTGATACTTCATTATTTGTTATATTTTAATTATATTTTAATTTATTTTTTATTCTTAGAACTGCACTGTTGGTTAAGGGCTTGTAAGTAAGCATTTCACTGTAAGGTCAACACCATTTGTATTCAGTGCATGTGACAAATACAAATGTATTTTTTATTTGATTTGACTTCATAAAGAGAGCCAGGCCATGCAATACTCACTCACGCACTCACTCACTCACTCACTCACTCACTCACTCACTCACTCACTCACTCACTCACTCACTCACTCACTCACTCACTCACTCACTCACTCACTCACTCACTCAACACAACACAACACAACACAACACAACACAACACAACACAACACAACACAACACAGCTAGACTTTATAAAGACAGCCAGGCTACAGAATACACACTCACTCACACACACAACACAACAAAACACAACACAAGACAGACACAGACACATAAAAGGTTAAACTTCTACCAGATGTTTACAAAACGGCCAGATTATGTAAATCGCTTCAATATGGAATTCCTTCGTCTATATTTTTCATGTAGCTGTTTCGTCAAAGCTACTCTTAGAATCTGCTGTTACGTATCAACTACAACATGGACGTCCTCTGAGATACACAGAGATTCCATCTGCAGACACAGCCCACCGGCCGTCAGCTAATCCTGACGGGCCTCAACACACTGAGGGGAGAAGTTCCTTGGCAGATACACTCTAACAGCAAAGACCTCATTATTATCACTCGTCACAGTTTGTGTGCTGCCTAGTGGTTTTCCTCGAGAAGGAACAGTAATCATAATATATTCAGTGATGCCCTGTTCAAATAGGAAACACAGTGGATAATGCCAGAAATATAGATATGATGATAAAGCAAATTTATGACCTTTAAAATGTAAAACTCTGATGCATAAACCAGGCTCGAATCGATAGATATGAGTTTGAAAATGATCCACGTGGACATAAAAGTGAAAGGATGGCTAAACACAATACAATCAGCTAGTACTCTAGAGCTACACTGGAGTGGGATAAATACATTGTTCTTCAGCTATATCTCCTGCCGCAGCTTTTGTCCTACCAAACCAAACTTAAACACATTCATTATCTCTCTCTGCCACGGTATCTCCCCAAAGTACTAACCATCAGGATGAATTCTGGATGCAACCTCTCAAAAAAGGTGATACTCAGCATCTAGTGAGAGACTCATTACTTCACCCCCAGTGTTGAATAATGAGGCCATTATGGAGATGTAACCCATAGGATAGGGGAAGGGCCTTCATATCCCTCCGCTGGAAGAGAGTGCTGAGCTGTTATCTCCCACTGCAAAGCAGAATGTACAGTATGGCAGTGAGTGGCTGCTTCTGAAGAATCTGTTGACGTACATATGAGTGTGCTGACAAAGTTGTGGGCAAAGAGAGACAGGTTACCATACGATGGCAAAGAGAGACAGGTTACCCTACGATGTCAAAGAGAGACAGGTTACTCTACGATGTCAAAGAGAGACAGGTTTCCCTACGATGTCAAAGAGAGACAGGTTACTCTACGATGGCAAAGAGAGACAGGTTACCCTACGATGGCAAAGAGAGACAGGTTACCCTACGATGGCAAAGAGAGACAGGTTTCCCTACGATGTCAAAGAGAGACAGGTTACCCTACGATGGCAAAGAGAGACAGGTTACCCTACGATGGCAAAGAGAGACAGGTTACCCTACAATGTCAAAGAGAGACAGGTTACCCTACAATGTCAAAGCGAGACAGGTTACCCTACGATGGCAACGAGAGACAGGTTACCCTACGATGTCAAAAAGAGACAGGTTACCCTACGATGGCAAAGAGACACAGGTTACCCTACGATGACAAAGAGAGACAGGTTACCCTACGATGTCAAAGAGAGACAGGTTACCCTACGATGTCAAAGAGAGACAGGTTACCCTACGATGGCAAAGAGAGACAGGTTACCCTACAATGTCAAAGAGAGACAGGTTA
The DNA here is from genome assembly GCF_901001165.1 of Salmo trutta. NCBI lineage: Eukaryota > Metazoa > Chordata > Actinopteri > Salmoniformes > Salmonidae > Salmo > Salmo trutta. The sequence goes on along the minus strand of NC_042978.1, from coordinate 43,653,744 downwards.
CCCTATGATGTCAAAGAGAGACAGGCTACCCTTCGATGGCAAAGAGAGCTGTTCGGTAAAGAAAGAGTCTGGTAGGTTTTTGTCAGAAATGGTCTCCGTAATGTTGCTGATAATGCGGGGAGTCTCAGTCATCTAACGTGTAATTCCATCTGTATTATGAAACAATTGTGCAAATGAAAAGCAAAGTCTCATTTTCACCTGTCCTATCAAGTCATTGCAGATGACGGAAAAGAGAAGAAGAAGCCACTCAAAACAATTTAGATGCAGCCCCTGACTCCCCTCTGAGCTTGATGTCAGATCTCAGTATGAGGAAATGGTGTTTTAAAGTTCTGGGCTTTTCCTAACTCCCTGGGGTGGCCTGCTTCATTATCATAGAAGATGGAGAGAGAGGGAGAGAGAGAGAGAGAGAGAGAGAGAGAGAGAGAGAGAGAGAGAGAGAGAGATTAACACTGTCTAAACTCAGTCTCTGATTGAGGTGCAAAGTTGTGGTGATATAATTAAGCCACCTGTTTTTTGTTGCCATCTGCTTCTTGTCAAGGCTTTCCTACTCATGTAGGGGACACAGTCTTCATTTTTTGTACCAACCAGTGTTGAGGCAGCGGTACTAAATGTGCATAAAAGGGACTAACATACAAAATTCATAAAGAGGGAAGAGAGCAAGACAAGTTCTGAATATCAAAATGTGAATTCTAATATTTTTTTGAGATAGTGAACTGGACAGATCAAAGCATGTCCTTGGGTATTGAATCTTCTTCAATTTACAATATTTGAAGAGTCAACGGAATATTTCTTGATTGTCTATTGTCTAAAAACTCATGTGAATAAACCAGTGAACATAGTAGACAGTAAAGACACCAGCGACACCAGCGACCAACCCTTCCTCTGACAGGATCTCTACAGGAACCCAAAACTCCTCCAGCAGAGAAGCTGTTTAATGTGTGGGTGTTAAACCTGATGCATAAAACAGAAAATAAAGAGATAATTCTGCCATGCTCCTTGCGGACCCAGAATTCTGCATGTGATTTACTGCCTGCATCAATTTCCCTGCCGTTACAAGGCTACTTCCATTTACAATGCCCTCTCAGACCCTTAACTGTGACGCCAGTACCAAAACACAGTGGGAAGATTAATATCGTCTCATCTTCAAACTTGTTGTCCAGAGCAGACTCACGGGTAAGGCCTTCACCATCCGGGATTAATGGGCGCCACGCGTTAATCTCCGTTGTATTCAGACGTCACACTCTTGATCCTCAGGATCCTAATCTGCTTCTACAACCTCTTTACTTCGCAATTCCCCCCCCCCCCAAAAAAACGATTTAGTTTGACATGTGACGTATTGGAGAAAGACCCACGCAGTGTACACAGAGGTGTCCAGAATAGAATGGGGGGGTTAGGCCTTGAAATGTTTTGTCCTGACTCTAATCAAAAGGAGACATGTTTTCCCCAATCTGAGCAGTGTTAGTCTTCCCGCCGAATGCTGCCCCTGTCTGAAACCTCGCTTCTTACAGACCGCATTTAGAATGCGTTTCCCTTCGTGTGTGAATTTGAGCGGAGTGGGCCTAATTTCTGAATTGTTTGTTTTTGGAAATAGAGGATGGATCAGAAGGCTTGACAGCCTAATACACCACCTGGGGTACAGAGAGAAGGTACTGGTTGTTATGACAACAACATGCTTCAGAGAATACATACCGCAGATAAGCGAAACCAAATCCACTCTACTGCTAATGTTTCCCTGAATGTTTGAAGAGTATTGCTGACTCAACGCAGTGACGGAATCTGAGAAAGAGGATACCATAGCGTAACGAGTTATGGGGCCTAGGACAAATTAGATTTGTCACATGCTTCGTAAACAACAGGTGCAGACGAACAGTGAAAACAGTCAATGAAACTTCATTTCGAACCTACTGAGAAAAGAAAATGGGTAGGAAATTGATCAAATCCTTCAAGAACATGATTTGTCACCAAGGCATGTGTGTGCGTCTGTTTGTGTGCATGTGTGTGTGTGTGCCTGTGTGTGTGTGTTTGTCTGTGTATGTGTGTGTCCATGTGTGTGTGTGTGTGTTTGTCTGTGTATGTGTGTGTCCATGTGTGTGTGTGTGTGTGTGTGTGTGTGTGTGTGTGTGTGTGTGTGTGCGTGTGTGTGTGTGTGTGTGAGGGTGTACTTCTCCAAACATTGTCAAAAAGACGTTAAAGCACAGCACCATTTGAACACAATAATGCTATATATCCCCGAATGCATCAGTGTATGTTTTCTTCCCTATACGGGACCATTTCATGTTGTTGATAAATGATGGCTCTCAGGAAGCATGAAAGATGGAAGACAGCTATAAGAAGGCAATTTGAGCTCCTCTGTCATTACCAATGCATGAGGCCGACACAGAGTACTTACAAAATAGTATCCATGCTATGAATTATCACGCTGCTTAACTAATTGGTTAGGGAGATAATTAACAAATTAAAGTTATTTTATGGCATATCACACTCTCACTCAAAAGGAACAGCAGCAACAAAACTTTTATCCCAATGCTGAAGGCGATAATCTTTAAAGATGCACTATGCGGAAATCGGTCCTCCATTTCCTGGTTGCTAAAATTGTAATAGTTCGCCAAATTTCAGTTTATGTGACAAAACAAGCATGTATAGTGTAGAGAATCATTTCATCATCTAAAACGCTGAGAAATATATTTTCTATAAGCCAAAATATTGTATTTGAGCTATTTGAAGCTGGTGTACAAAACTAAAAGTAAAAGACGCAAAAACGCACATAGAACAGATCAACCGCTTCTTAAATTTGCTTTCAATGAGAATGACAGATCTATAACTCATATTTCTATGTCAATTTGGTCAGGCCACCCAAAAAGTTACACACTGCAGATGAAGGTTTACCTTAAAAAAACAAAAAAGTTTACCTTCGTAAATACCGCTGTGGACACGGTTTAGATTCTAGAATCATGGGGTAAAGAACATGGAGTTCCAGCTCACTGGAATCTAAATGGCAGATATGTCCTATCTGATAATGCTGCAATAACATATCGATCAGGTTTGGCCATAGAGGTGCATGAGCTCAATATAAACTAGGCTGAAAAGCCTGGCAGAAAGGCAACAGGGGGGAATTGAGAACCAGGGGGTGTATTCAAATGTCAGCTGGGACTCATCCCCAACCTTTCCAATAGACAGATGCTGAGATAGATGGATGCCTCGCTGACAGAGACTATGATTGGACCTGAAGCATCCTCAGAAATATCACCTACATTTTCTCTTAAAGGGGCGGGCAATCCGCAGTTGATACATTCATTTTTTGACTTTTAAATTCATTATATATACCCATTAATTATTGAAGAATGTTAAATCCTTCTTGAGCTTAGTTCAACTCTCAAACCCCATCAGAACCCAAATTATACACTCAAATCAAATCAAATGTTATTGGTCCCATACACATAGTTAGCAGATGTTACTGCAGGTGTAGTGAAATGCTGGTGCTTCTGGTTCCTACAGCGCAGTAATATCTAGCAAGAAATATCTAACAATTCCACAACAACTACCTAATACACACAAATCTAAGAAAAGGAATGGAATAAGAACATATAAATATGTGGATGAGCAATGTCAGAGTGCATAGGCTAAGATGCAATAGATAGTATAGAATACAGTATATACGTATGAGATGAGTAATGTATGATATGTAAACATTATTAAAGTGGCTAGTGTTCCATTTATTAAAGTGGCCAATGATTTCAAGTCTGTATGTTAGCAGCAGCCTCTCTGTGTTAGTGATGGCTGTTTAACAGCCTGATGGCCTTGAGATAGAAGTTGTTTTTCGGTCTCTCGGTCCCAGCTTTGACGCAGCTGTACTGACCTCGCCTTCTGGATGGTAGCAGGGTGACAGGCAGTGGCTCGGGTGGTTGTTGTCCTTGATGATCTTTTTGGCCTTCAAGTGATATTGGGTGCTGTAGGTGTCCTGGAGAGCAGGTAGTTTACCCCCAGTGATGCGTTGTGCAGACTGCACCACCCTCTGGAGAGCCTTACGGTTGTGGGCGGAGCAGTTGCCTTACCAGGCGGTGATGCAGCCCGACAGGATGCTCTCGATTGTGTATCTGTAAAAGTTTGTGAGGGTTTTGTGAGGGTTGCGCCTTCTTCACCACACTGTGTGGGTGGACCATGTCAGTTTGTCTGTGATGTGTACGCCGAGGAACTTAAAACTTTCCACCTTCTCCACTGCTGTCCTTTCGATGTGGATGAGGGGGTGCTCCCTCTGCTGTTTCCTGAAGTCCACGATCATCTCCTTTGTTTTGTTGACGTTGAGTGAGAGGTTGTTTTGCTGACACCACACACCGAGTGCCCTCACCTCCTCCCTGTAGATCGTCTCGTCATTGTTGGGAATCAAGCCTACTAATGTTGTGTTGTCTGCAAACTTGATGATTGAGTTGGAGGCGTGCATGGCCACGCAGTCATGGGTGAACCGGGAGTACAGGAGAGGGCTGAGAACACACCCTTGTGGGGCCCCAGTGTTGAAAATCAGCGAAGTGGAGATGTTGTTTCCTATCTTCACCCCCTGGGGGCGGCCAGTCAGGAAGTCCAGGACCCAATCACAAAGGGCAGGGTTGAGACCCAGTGCCTCAAGCTTAATGATGAACTTGGAGGGTACTATGGTGTTGAATGCTGAGCTGTAGTCAATGAACAGAATTCTTACATAGGTATTCCTCTTGTCCAAATGGGATAGGGCAGTGTGCAGTGTGATGGCGAATGCATCGTCTGTGGACCTATTGGGGCAGTAAGCAAATTGAAGTGGGTCTAGGGTGTCAGGTAAGGTGGAGGTGATATGATCCTTGACTATCCTCTCAAAGTACTTCATGATGACAGAAGTGAGTGCTAGTCATTTAGTTCACTTACCTTTGCATTCTTGGGTACAGGAACAAGGGTGGCCATCTTGAAGCATGTGAGGACAGCAGACTGGGATAGGGAGTGATTGAATATGTCCGTAAACACACCAGGTAGCTGGTCTGCGCATGCTCTGAGGACGCGGCTAGGGATGTTGTCTGGGCCGGCAGCCTTTCGAGGGTTAACATGTTTAAATGTCTTACTCACAGGCCGCGTCGGTGGCACTGTGTTATCCTCAAAGAGGGCAAAGAAGGTGTTTTGTTTGACTGGAAGCTTGTTTTACCCCAATGTTTGTAAATGTTATAAATGTCAACAAACACCGTATAGCCTCAAAACATGGTTAAAACTATAATTTTGATATCATGGATGATCAGTCCTTGCTTCCACACCTCTGTCTATCAATTGTCCCCCACAATGAAATTGGGGAGGGGACTGTGGATCTGTCTCTGTCCGTCTGTTGTTTGTGCATTAGTTACACGCGATATCTCAGACAGAGCTGTCCTGATTTTGACTAAATTGTCCTAATTCTGACTAAAGTTGGGTGAATGATGTGTCTTCCCACAGAGATCAAGCATTTGCAGATGGTGGCGCTATAACATGAAATTGAAAATACATATGTTGAAAGGTCACGCCCCTCACCCCATTTGACCTAAACTCATGAAATTCAGTACATAGGTCCCTCTCTTCACAAATAACACAATTGCCTCAGGGACATAAGGTCACCATTATAGATTTTCTGCAATTTAAAATTTTGTGAAAAACACTTAAAATGCTACTCTTCTGGCACTGAATGACTGATCTGTACTAAACTTGATATGTGGCATCTATGGACGAAAGTCTCTCATCTCTGTATTTACCAGACTAGTACCCAAAACAACATGGCTGCTATTGACCAATAAACGTTCATGTGGGCGTAGTCTGGCACAAATGTATATAAATCAGTCAAGTTTATTCTAATTGTAACAAAATTTGCAAACACTGTCAAGGCTCAGCATGTGCAAGAACATTCATATTGACCACACGGAGGCACTAATTGGTCATGTGGAGGGCTCCGATTTGTCATTTGGAGGGCTCTGATTGGTCACATGGAGGGCTAAAACAATGTTATTGTCCCCCACAGTGAAATTGGAGGGGGACTATGGCTCTGTCTCCATCCATTTGCACGTTAGTCACATGCAATATCTCAGACACCACTGACACAATGTTTACGAAACTTGGGTGAATGATGCGTCTTGCAATAGAGATCCAAAATCACAATGATAGGCCGGGGGCACTGTCATAATCAACTGAAATTCCAAACTTTGAACAAGAATATCACCTATCCCATTTGAGCTTGAATTGCTGTCACTAATTGACCCAAGAAAGGATGCTGCATCATTCCTGGTGAACAACACGTTTACTGTTGCCTTGTTTCAGAGTGGTTTCAATTCTCCAGCCCTATCCCTCAGCTTTTACCAGAACAGTGGCACTTAAAGAAACCCACAGTAATTACCCTGAGAGTTATAACTGTTCACCACCAGTGTGATAATTGTCAGACAGCATTTAACTTATTTTTCTGTCTTATATTCTGTATGTAATCTTGAACTGCAGGGATTCAACTGAAAGGAAGGGATGGAGAGAGAGAGAGAGGCAAAGGCAGAGGGAGAGAGAGAGGGTGAGAGGGTGTGTGAGAGAGAGAGAGAGAGAGAGAGAGAGAGAGAGAGAGAGAGAGAGAGAGAGAGAGAGAGAGAGAGAGAGAGAGAGAGAGAGAGAGAGAGGAGCGTTTATAATATGTGTCTTGCATATATTGTAATGTGCTGCTCTCGGCTGCAATAGTTTGCACAGGGTCATGTGAGATATCTGCAGACATAACTGGGATTTCTGTGTTTCGATTCTGTGGGAAGCAGTGAGAGATCTGTGTAAATGATCAACCAGACTGTACATGTACACACAGTTCAAACCACTGGGGAGCCCCACAAATAGACTTTCCCAACTATGGACCAGATTGTCCATAGTCCGAGCCACCATGCTTCTACGTCTGCATTGCTTGCTGTTTGGGGTTTTAGGCTGGGTTTCTGAAAAGCACTTTGTGACATCGGCTGATGTCACAAGGGCTTTATTAAATTTGATTGATTGATTGATTTTGAGAAAAAGGCATAAAAGGGTGTAAACTAGAGAGAGGAATATGAAAACCATTAACACTTCTCTCCTTCACAAAACACAAAACTCCAACCCATACCTTCATTTGTTCGAATTTAGTGTTTTTCAGTACTTCAGACCACTCCAATGTTGAAACTGTGACCTCTCCAGACCGCCCCTCTGAGAGCTCCAGACTGAAGGCCTGACTGAAGAGCTCAATGTGAGTGACCTGACCCCCTCTGAGAGCTCCAGACTGAAGACCTGACTGAAGAGCTCAATGTGAGTGACCACCCCTCTGAGAGCTCCAGACTGAAGACCTGACTGAAGAGCTCAATGTGAGTGACCGCCCCTCTGAGAGCTCCAGACTGAAGGCCTGACTGAAGAGCTCAATGTGAGTGACCGCCCCTCTGAGAGCTCCAGACTGAAGACCTGACTGAAGAGCTCAATGTGAGTGACCGCCCCTCTGAGAGCTCCAGACTGAAGGCCTGACTGAAGAGCTCAATGTGAATGACAGCCCCTCTGAGAGCTCCAGACTGAAGGCCTGACTGAAGAGCTCAATGTGAATGACAGCCCCTCTGAGAGCTCCAGACTGAAGACCTGACTGAAGAGCTCAATGTGAGTGACCCCCCCTCTGAGAGCTCCAGACTGAAGGCCTGACTGAAGAGCTCAATGTGAGTGACCTGACCCCCTCTGAGAGCTCCAGACTGAAGACCTGACTGAAGAGCTCAATGTGAGTGACCCCCCCTCTGAGAGCTCCAGACTGAAGGCCTGACTGAAGAGCTCAATGTGAATGACAGCCCCTCTGAGAGCTCCAGACTGAAGGCCTGACTGAAGAGCTCAATGTGAGTGACCTGACCCCCTCTGAGAGCTCCAGACTGAAGGCCTGACTGAAGAGCTCAATGTGAGTGACCCCCCCTCTGAGAGCTTCGACATGTTCGTTAGATAAGCCTTTTCACGCCACATCCCAGACTGATCACTGGTCAATCTTATTAGTCTGATAAATATTTTCTTGCCGGAGCCTTCACACATATCATTCTGCATTTCTCCAAATAGATTAGGAAGAGGAGCCTTATTTGTATTTTTTTGTAGTGGTGTCAGCTGGGCCCTATTCATTATTGCATATGACTGCGTGGCAGTCATGCTGTGCTGAGACGGCCTGCATTTGACCCATGCCATGACCACAATTCTGCCACAGCCGCTACAGGAAGACACGCAAGCTTCAGTGAGAGAGGGAGCGAGAGTGAGAGAGGGAGAGAGAGAAAGAAAGAGAGAGGGAGAGAGAAAGAGAGAGAGAGAAGGAGAGGGAGATAAAGAGAAAGAGAGGGGGAGGGGGAGTGAGATTAAAACAGGTGTTTAGAGAGAGCGGAAGAGAGGGAGAGAGGAGAAAGTAAGAGAGAGAAAGAGAGAGGGAGGGGTAAAAAGGAGAGGAAAAGAAAGAGAGAGGGGAGTGAGGGCGAGAAAGAGAAGGGGGAGGGAGACTAAAACAGGTGTTTAGAGAGAACGGAAGAGAGGGAGAGAGGAGAAATAAAGAGAGAGAGAGGTGGAGGGAAAGGGAGGGTAGGTTGGTAGATGTAAGCATGCATGATCTACCGCCAACCTCCTCCAGACTCTAGAGTAGAAAAAGTACTGACTTTATCAATCAATCACAATCAGCTAATTGTAGCATTCAAATCATGGCACGGCTGGAGGTTAATGAAAATAACACCTTCGACTGACATCTGATCCCGTTAGATGAGGTGTCTGAATCCTTACAGCCTGTCAAGTCTGTTTCCTCCTGAGAACTCTCAGCTCTTTGAAAGATAACGTATGTGTGTTTAATCCTACCTGTCATAACACAGGTAGCGTTAATTATGTAGCTTTATCCTGAGGGTTACAGCTACTGTACATGGCAGCCTGATGACGGACCATGTTCAGTTAGTTAAAGCCTTTTGATTTGATTTTATCTGATATCATTAGATGTGTTTTTTTTTGTGGAGAATCAAATCAATCAAATACAAACCAAGTCAAAGTGTATTTGTTATGTGTTCATGATACTCCTGGTGTAAACAGAACTGAAATGCTGATTACAGGTCCCTCTCTCAACACTAACACAACAATCATTAGAATATCGACATCCGGTGCCGACAGAGATGGTCGCCTCGCTTCGCGTTCTTAGGAAACTATGCAGTATTTAGTTTATTTATGTATCATTTCTTACACTGTTACCCCAGGAAATCTTTAGTCTTATTACATACAGCCAGGAGGAACTATTGGATATTAGAGCAACGTCAATTTACCAACATTATGACCAGGAATATATCTTTCCCAAAGCGGAACCTCTGTTTGGTCCACCACCCAGGACAATGGATCGGATCCCAGCAGGCGACCCAAAACAACGGCGCTGCAGTAGGGGCAGACGGAGCGGTCTTCTGGTCAGGCTCCGTAGACGGGCACATCGCCCACCGCTCCCGAGTATACTACTTGCCAATGTCCAGTCTCTTGACAACAAGGTAGACAAAATCCGAGCAAGGGTTGCCTTCAAGAGAGACATCAGAGATTGCAACATTCTCTGCTTCAGGGAAACATGGTTCACTCGGGATACGTTATCAGAGTCGGTACAGCCACCTGGTTTCTTCACGCATCGCGCCAACAAAACAAACATCTCTCTGGTAAGAAGAAGGGCGGGGGTGTATGCCTTATGATTAATGACTCGTGGTGTGATCATAACAACATGCAGGAACTCAAGTCCTTTTGTTCACCTGACCTAGAAATCCTTACAATTAAATGCAGACCGCATTATCTACCAAGAGAATTCTCTTCGATTATAATCACAGTCGTGTATATCCCCCCCAAGCAGACACATCGACGGCCCTGAAAGAACTTCATTGGACTCTATATACACTGAAAATGACATATCCCGAGGCTGCATTTACTGTAGCTGGGGATTTTAACAAAGCTAATCTGAAAACAAGGCTCCCTAAATTTTATCAGCATATCGAATGCGCGACCCGGGCTGGCAAAACCCTGGATCATTGTTACTCTAACTTCCGCAATACATACAAAGCCCTCCCTCGCCCTCCTTTCGGTAAATCTGTCCACGATTCCATTTTGTTGCTCTCAGGCTATAGACAGAAACTAAAACAGGAAACGCCCATGCTCAGGTGTGTTCAACGCTGGTCCGACCAATCTGATTCCACGCTTCAAGATTGCTTCGATCACGTGGACTGGGATTTGTTCTGGATAGCGTCGAACAACAAAATTGATGTATATGCTGATTCGGTGAACGAGTTTATTAGCAAGTGCATCAGTGATGTTGCACCCACGGTGACTATTAAAGCGTTTCTGGATTGATGGCAGCATTCGTGCAAAACTGAAAGCGCGAACCACTGCTTTTAATCAGGGCAAGGTGACCAGAAACATGACCAAATACAAAGTGTAGCTATTCCCTCCGCAAGGCAATCAAACAAGCTAGGCGTCAGTATAGAGACAAAGTAGAGTCACAATTCAACGGCTCAGACACGAGAGGTATGTGGCAGGGTCTACAGTCAATCACAGACAACAAAAAGAAAACCAGCCCCGTCATGGACCCTGATGTCTTGCTCCCAGACAAACTAAACAGCTTCTTTGCTTGCTTTGAGGACAACACAGTGCCACCGACACGGCCCGCTACCGAAACCTGCGTGTTCTCCTTCACCGTAGCCAACGTGAGTAAAACATTTAAAGTGTTAACCCTCTCAAGGCTGCCGGCCCAGACGGCATCCCTAGCCGCGTCCTCAGAGCATGCACAGACCAGCTGGCTGGTGTGTTTACGGACATATTCAATCAATCCCTATCCCAGTCTGCTGTTCCCACATGCTTCAAGATGGCCACCATTGTTCCTGTTCCCAAGAAATCTAAGGTAACTGAACTAAACGACTATCACCCCGTAGCACTCACTTCCGTCATTATGAAGTGCTTTGAGAGACTAGTCAAGGATCATATCACCTCCACCTTACCTGACACCCTAGACCCACTGCAATTTGCTTACCACCCCAATAGGTCCACAGACGACGCAATCGCAATCACACTGCACACTGCCCTAACTCATCTGGACAAGAGGAATACTTATGTAAGAATGCCGTACATCGACGACAGCTCTGCATTTAACATGAATAGTACCCTCCAAACTCGTCATTAAGCTCGAGACCCTGGGTCTCGACCCCGCGCTGCGCAACTGGGTCCTGGACTTTGACGGGACGCCCCCAGGTAGTGAGGGTAGGAAACAACATCTCCACCCCGCTGATCCTCAAAACTGGGGCACCACAAGAGTGCGTTCTCAGCCCTCTCCTGTACTCCTTGTTCACCCATGACTCCAACTCAATCATAAAATTTGCAGATGACACTACAGTGGTAGGCTTGATTACCAACAATGACGAGACGGCCTACAGGGAGGAGGTGAGGGCCCTCGGAGTGTGATGTCAGAAAAATAACCTCACACTCAACGTCAACAAAACAAAGGAGATTGTGGACTTCAGGGAACAGCAGAGGGAGCACCCCCCCTATCCACATCGACGGGACAGTAGTGGAGAAGGTGGAAAGTTTTAAGTTCCTCGGCGTACACATCATGGACAAACTGAAATGGTCCACCCCCACAGACAGCGTGGTAAAGAAGGCGCAACAGCGCCTCTTCAACCTCAGGAGGCTGAAGAAATTTGGCTTGTCACCAAAAACTGTCACAAACTTTTACAGATGCACAATCGAAAGCATCCTGTCGGGCTGTATCACCGCCTGGTATGGCAACTGCTCCACCCACAACCGTAAGGCTCTCCAGAGGGTAGTGAGGTCTGCGCAACGCATCACCGGGGGCAAACTACCTGCCCTCCAGGACACCTACACCACCCGATGTCACAGGAAGGCCAAAAAGATCATCAAGGACAACAACCACCCGAGCCACTGCCTGTTCACCCCAATATCATCCAGAAGGCGAGGTCAGTACAGGTGCATCAAAGCTGGGGCTGAGACTGAAAAACAGCTTCTATCTCAAGGCCATCAGACTGTTAAACAGCCATCACTAACATTGAGTGGCTGCTGCCAACATACTGACTCAAATCTCTAGCCACTTAATAGTAAAAAATTGGATGTAATAAATGTATCGCTAGTCACTTAAACAGTGCCACTTTATATAATGTTTACATACCCTAAATTACTCATCTCATATGTATATACTGTATTCTATACCAGCTACTGTGTCTTGCCTATGTCGTTCGGGCCATCGCTCATCCATATATTTATATGTACATATTCTTATTCGTTCCTTTACACTTGTAAAGCATTTCTCTACACTTGCATTAACATCTGCTAACCATGTGTACGTGACCAATAAAATTTGATTTGATTTGATTTGAATAGGAATACATCAAATTTGAATCCTTTTGCATGTACTTCATTTCCAGGGGGTCGTATTGTAAGTGATTGAAAAGTGAGTGTGTGTGTGTGTGTGTGTGTGCATGCGTGCGTGCGTGTGTGTCTGTGTCTGCGTGTATGTGTGTGTTCGTGTGTCCGTGTGTATGTGTATGTGTGTGAGCTTGTCTGTCTGTGTCTGTGTGTGTGTCTGTGTGTGTATATTTTCCAAATTGTCCATTAATTAGAGGCCTGGCCTAATGAAGGAGGATGGCTGAGTAGCGTGCACGGCACTGGGGGAGCGTGCATGGCAGTAGAGGGTGTGCATTATGACAGCAAGCAGCCATTTCTAAGTCATTAAGCCCTGCTGTAATCGTGCCATTATGCCGCTCATTATGAAAGACTGTGGCATAATCTCCCATGGGGCCACAGTCACCACTCTGTTCCATTAGACAACTCGTCCTGCCAGGGACTCATTCAATCCCTGTCCTTTGTGTGTGTGTGTGTCTGTGTGTGTGTGTGGCCAAAGCCCTCTGTCACTGGTGTTCCTTCTAGAGCAAGACAAACAACAGAGACATCCTGCTTAGAGCCTGACAGTAGACTAACCCTAACAACACCCTCAGAGACATCCTGCTTTCAGCCTGATAGTAGACTAACCATAACCCTAACAACACCCTCAGAGACATCCTGCTTTCAGCCTGATAGTAGACTGACCATAACCCTAACAACACCCTCAGAGACATCCTGCTTTCAGCCTGACAGTAGACTAACCCTAACAACACCCTCAGAGACATCCTGCTTTCAGCCTGATAGTAGACTAACCCTAACAACACCCTCAGAGACATCCTGCTTTCAGCAAGATAGTAGACTAACCATAACCCTAACAACACCCTCAGAGACATCCTGCTTTCAGCCTGACAGTAGACTAACCATAACCCTAACAACACCCTCAGAGACATCCTGCTTTCAGCCTGACAGTAGACTAACCATAACCCTAACAACACCCTCAGAGACATCCTGCTTTCAGCCTGACAGTAGACTAACCATAACCCTAACAACACCCTCAGAGACATCCTGCTTTCAGCAAGATAGTAGACTAACCATAACCCTAACAACACCCTCAGAGACATCCTGCTTTCAGCCTGACAGTAGACTGACCATAACCCTAACAACACCCTCAGAGACATCCTGCTTTCAGCCTGACAGTAGACTACCCCTAACAACACCCTCAGAGACATCCTGCTTTCAGCCTGACAGTAGACTAACCCTAACAACACCCTCAGAGACATCCTGCTTTCAGCAAGATAGTAGACTAACCATAACCCTAACAACACCCTCAGAGACATCCTGCTTTCAGCCTGACAGTAGACTAACCATAACCCTAACAACACCCTCAGAGACATCCTGCTTTCAGCCTGATAGTAGACTAACCATAACCCTAACAACACCCTCAGAGACATCCTGCTTTCAGCCTGACAGTAGACTAACCATAACCCTAACAACACCCTCAGAGACATCCTGCTTTCAGCCTGATAGTAGACTAACCATAACCCTAACAACACCCTCAGAGACATCCTGCTTTCAGCCTGACAGTAGACTGACCATAACCCTAACAACACCCTCAGAGACATCCTGCTTTCAGCCTGACAGTAGACTACCCCTAACAACACCCTCAGAGACATCCTGCTTTCAGCCTGACAGTAGACTAACCCTAACAACACCCTCAGAGACATCCTGCTTTCAGCAAGATAGTAGACTAACCATAACCCTAACAACACCCTCAGAGACATCCTGCTTTCAGCCTGACAGTAGACTAACCATAACCCTAACAACACCCTCAGAGACATCCTGCTTTCAGCCTGATAGTAGACTAACCATAACCCTAACAACACCCTCAGAGACATCCTGCTTTCAGCCTGACAGTAGACTAACCATAACCCTAACAACACCCTCAGAGACATCCTGCTTTCAGCCTGATAGTAGACTAATCCTAACAACACCCTCAGAGACATCCTGCTTTCAGCCTGATAGTAGACTAATCCTAACACCACCCTCAGAGACTTTCTGCTTTCAGCCTGACAGTAGACTAACCATAAAATGAATGGACTCACTGCTGGTTATATGTTTGAAATACTTTAGTGTATCTACGGGAGTGGGAGTTACACTCAGCATCTAAGCCTGTCCTCCTATGACAATGCATGTTGGGAGTAATGTAATCACTAAAATAGTACTTACTGAACGTAAAGAAAATTGCATAGCCAACTTCACATTACATCGCACTTGGTCTCTCACAGCACAAAGGAAGCCCTGCCAGGGCTTTGATTAAATATGGCTCCTAATGTTCTCTCCATCTGGAGATGAAAGAATAAAAAGGGACTCTGGAGATAAAAGGAGTTCTGCCAATCACTGCTAATGGATGCAAACTCAACCTTCAGCTCTGGTTAAAAATAGTCCAAACACTTCCTGTAGAATTACCTTGGCGACAAGATCCCTATGGAGAGGAATCCAACACACATTACAATGTTTGTTTCTAAAACTGTCTTTCGCATATATCTCCACTGTCTGTATGTGGCTGTCTGTGAGTGTTTCTCAGGTATTGTTCTCTTCTCAAAAGCACAACAGAGCATGTTCTGAACCCACTATGAAACTTCCTCAGCTCAGCAGTGTCACTCATGTATGAGACAGCTGCCTATAATGAAGATTCCAAAGATTCTGTGCTTGCAGTTCCACAGGTCTGAGGATTGGAATGATCTCCCGATGTAGTGTGAGTTGATATCTCTCCCTCTCTCTTTCCTTCCAGTACATTTCCCGCTGTTTTCTTCTCCTATTGTCTGTGCTGGAGTGCCTAAGATGTGTGAAACCTTGGAGTGAGGAGTTTCTAACTGTGAGAGCCAGAGTCAGTTTATGTAAGCTGTTAAGTCTGTACATGGAGGATGGAGGACACCTCAGTGGCACTTAGAGGAACCCACAGTAATTACTCTGACAGTTATAACTGTTCACCACCAGTATGATAATTGTCAGACAGCATTTAACTTATTTTTCTGTCTTATATTCTGTATGTCACGCCCTGATCTGTTTCACCTGTCTTTGTGCTCGTCTCCACCACACTCCAGGTGTCGCCCGTCCTCCCCTTTATCCCCTGTGTATTTATACCTGTGTTCTCTGTTTGTCTGTTGCCAGTTTGTTTTGTTCATAGAACCTACCAGCGTTTTGTTTCTCTGCTCCCGCCTGTTCCTTACTCCTGTTTTCTAGTTTCCCTGTTCTGACCGTTCTGCCTGCCCTGAGCCTGCCTGTCGTCCTGTACATTTACACCCTCTCTGGATTATTGACCTCTGCCTGCCTTGACCTGTCATTTGCCTACCCCTGTTGTAATAAACTTTGTTACTTCGACACAGTCTGCATCTGGGTCTTACCTCAAAACGTGATAACTGCAGGGATTCAACTGAGAGGGAGGGATGGAGAGAGGGAGAGAGAAAGAGGCAGAGGGAGAGAGAGAGGGTAAGGGAGAGAAACAAAGAGAGAGAGAGAGAGAGAGAGAGATAGACTGAGATCAGAAGTAGCTCATCTCTAAGGAGAGAGTCACATGCAGGCACAGAAGAACCCAGAAAATGAGTTGTTGAAGGAATATGATTTATGAATCAGGTTGAGTCTTGTTTCAACACCAGGTGATTCTGCAGCCCAGTTTCCCAACCTGCTGCTATGAAACTCTGATGACAACAACATCCACAATATCCTAATATCCTAATATCCACAATATACAAACTTTTTATTTCTAGGGCTCTAATAATTGCAATAGATTATACAGTATAATGTAATGTTGTTTGGTTTTCTTAAATGGAACAAATGATTTGACTAAAGACTGGTTTACAGTTGGTCTAAGTACATGCAGGTGAGGGCATATGGGGACAGAAACAGTGGAAGAAGATATACTGCTAGCAGCACACTGATGTCTACAGACAGTCTGCATTTTAACATAAATGAAATGTTGTCTACCAAAGACATGTCGTTACAGCCTGACAGACGGACTATAAACCAGCCTTAAGGATTCTGCTTGATACTCACGCAATATATTCACATGATAACCTATTTGTCAACATCACTTTCATTTTAATGTCAGATCCAGAAATAGAATCCATCTCAGTATTGAGTCGATGGTGGCGCTCTAACGTTCTCAACTATTACTATCGTAAACAAATATGAGTCAATCTCCCAAGGCGCTACTTCAATCAACTGCAGATAAAGGAAACGACACAGCAGGGTTTCAGGTTCTTTCATTGGTTATATAACAGTGGCCTACTACGTCTTTACCCTTCTAACAGTTTCAGTGGATGGGGCAGCACGCTGAAGTTGATAGTAGGCCTAGCAATTAAACAAACCTCCAGGTTTCACAGCTGCTTGCCTCTCTAATGAGTTAACTGGCATGAATCTCCCTGTGTTGAAAGGCCTTATTAAAGCGCACAGTACTAGAGGGGACACACACACACACATTAGTGAACGCTTCCCAATGCCTGTGATGTCCACACTATCTCATTATACTGTGAGGAACTGATGCCACATGAAAACAGAGCCCCTTTCTATGAAAGTCCTTTTCTGTCGGAGGAGTACAGTCGTATGTAATCTTAACTGGAGAATTAGCTGATGCCTGCAAAAACCTTTCCTTCCCAGCCTTTTAGCTCTGCTGGAGATGGCCGCTGCCATCTGGGGGAGGAAACCAAAGCGTGCCTATTCTGTTTAGAAGAGACCACGATGATAGTGATCGTAAAATAGGTCGGGAAGGAAGGAAAATGAGGGCCATACCCCATTACCCATTATTAAAAGGTGTCACGTCCTGACCATAGAAAGCTTTTATTTTTCTATGGTAGAGTAGGTCAGGGCGTGACAGAGGGTTTTGTCTAGTTTATTTATGTCTATGTTGGTTCTACTTTCTTTTTTCTGTGTTGGGGTTTTTGTCTAGTTTATGTATTTCTATGTGGGGTTCCAGTTGTTGTATTTCTATATTGTTGTTTTTTTGGAATGATCTCCAATTAGAGGCAGCTGGTCATCATTGTCTCTAATTGGGGATCATATTTAAGTGGTTGTTTTTCCCACCTGGGTTTGTGGGAGATTATTTTGAGTAAGTGTATGTTGCACCTCTTCGTCACGGTTTGTTGTTTTGTTCATTCGTTTATTTGTATGTCTTGCATATTTTCACAGTTATTATAAAATGTGGAACGATACGCACGCTGCGCTTTGGTCCCATTCTTCAGACAGCCGTGACAAAAGGAGGGCCATTACCCCATTACCCATTATTAAAAGGAGGGCCATGCCCCATTACCCATTATTAAAAGGAGGCCCATTAACAATTACCCATTATTAAAAGAGGGCCATTACCACATTACCCATGATTAAAAGGAGGGCCATGCCCCATTACCCATTATTAAAAGGAGGGCCATAAACTCATTACCCATTATTAAAAGGAGGCCCATTACCCCATTACCCATGATTAAAAGGAGGGCCATGCCCCATTATCCAGTATTAAAAGGAGGGCCATTACCATTTTATTTAAAGGAGGGCCATACCATGTTATTAAAAGGATGGCCATTACCCATTATTAAAAGGAGGGCCATGCCCCATTACCCATTATTAAAAGGAGGGCCATGCCCCATTATCCAGTATTAAAAGGAGGGCCATTACCATGTTATTTAAAGGAGGGCCATACCATGTTATTTAAAGGAGGGCCATACCATGTTATTAAAAGGAGGGCCATACCATGTTATTTAAAGGAGGGCCATACCATGTTATTTAAAGGAGGGCCATACCATGTTATTTAAAGGAGGGCCATACCATGTTATTTAAAGGAGGGCCATTACCCCATTATTAAAAGAGTCTGCTGCTCAATTTCTGATTATCCAGGAAATTACAAATTCAACTTAATATCAGAGTGAGAATGTCTAATTACAGAGAGAGGGGTCCTCTCATCTACAGGGTTCTTTCATGCCCTTGCAAGCCGTAGCCCTCCATCACTTCCTTTACCTTCCTCTTCCTCTTCTCCCTGTCGAGAGCAAAGCAGCAGCCTTGTGGTCCTTTGTTCTCTCTGGTTCAAAAAGCCCTGAGACGCTGCGCAAAAGAAACGCTCCACGTTAAAATGCCAAAAACTTTTCAAAATTTGGGGGAATGACTCCTCCGTTTCCAGAAGGAATGCCTACGTGAATTTTACTCAAATTCACTTGAGCTGCAGTAAGTAAACAAACATTATGCGGTTGTTTTTTGAAAACAGGAATAATTTATATGAAGGGCAAACACAGCACGTGTAAAATGCAGCAACAGTGGGAGACAATAGCTCATGTCGAAATACATTTTCATATTCTCAAAATGTACATCACTTCACTACAGTTCCTTGTGACTGTATGTGTGTGTGATTGTGTTCAAGACCACTAGGGTAACAGATAGACTCCTCCCTCCTGCCAAGTCCATTGCTTACAAAGTGTACTAGCTCCGGGGTCGCTCACAAAGCTGCTCCAAACACTTAATCTTATCTACTGTGCAGTGGACTGTCTTCACACAAACCTCTCTTGGAGCATGGACATATGTTGAGTACTCTTGGTCCCCCCTAAAATGAAATCTCCTTACTGGTGATAAGCCCTGGCAGTGGAGTCAGTAGTGTGCACACAACTGTGTCCAAACCTATTACCACACACCAGCAGCACTCTCTACCCACCAGCCATTGCTGTTTCACTTCCTTACTGGATGTTGCCTTTCACTGATGGAAGCAAGCTGCTCAGATCTAACTCGTGTTGGTGAGGGAGAAGAGGAGGGGGAGAGAGGATGGGAGATAATGGATGCACAGTGCCTGAAAGTGAGCCGAGGAACAACAGATTTAAATGTTTCTGGATTCTGCCGAGTATGGATTCAGACAGCTATGGTATTATGTTAACAAATGTGTGTCTTTCCTGTATTTCACAATATTCTGCTGTCGTTATGCTGAACAGACGATTAATTACTAGGTGACATCAATGTAATTACCAATTGACCCAGTAAAAACGTGTAAGGTACATGTGAATAAGTTAGCAAGGGGCCATGTTGGTAATCTCATAAACAACCATACAAATGACACCTGATGGACAGCAAACCATCCTTCTCATTTTCTTAAAAACACACAATTTCAAGTCACTTTCTCTCTCTCTCTGTGTCTCTCTCACTCTCTGTCTCTCTCACTCTCTGTCTCTTTCACTCTCTGTGTGTCTCTCTCACTCTCTGTCTCTCTCACTTTCTGTCTCTCTCTCTCTCTCTCTGTGTCTCTGTGTCTCTCTCACTCTCTGTGTCTCTCTCACTCTTTGTGTCTCTGTGTCTCTCTCACTCTCTGTCTCTTTGTCTCTCTCTCTCTGTGCGTCTCTGTCTCTCTCTCTCTCTCTGTGTCTCTGTGTCTCTCTCACTCTCTGTGTCTCTCTCACTCTCTGTGTCTCTGTGTCTCTCTCACTCTTTGTGTCTCTGTGTCTCTCTCACTCTCTGTCTCTTTGTCTCTCTCTCTCTGTGCGTCTCTGTCTCTCTCTCTCTCTGTGTGTCTCTGTGTCTCTCTTGCTGTGTCTCTCTCTCTCTCTGTGTCTCTGTGTCTCTCTCGCTGCGTCTCTGTGTCTCTCTGTGTGATTCTCTCTGCGTGTTTCTCTCTCTCTCTCTCTCTCTCTCTCTCTCTCTAGGTGGTAGTGTGAGTGGGAGATAACTTTCTGTGATAGCATGTGTGACCACGGTTTGGATACATAACATTTCCACCCAAGGGTGATTTGAATAGGCAAGCACACAGTCACTGATAAGGACTGCCTGGCTCAATGCATCCATACCCATGGCAAGGCAATCAAAGTCTCATCAGAAATACCCCTTGGGAATCAAGTCTATGGCAATCACTGATACAGGGAAACACAATCATGTGTGGAACCACAAACAGCAGTTGTGGCCCTGTGGTTATAGATTTGCAACCAGGGCACAAAAAAATATACAAATTAGACCAGATTAAAATTGTCCTCCTGACTTGAATAACAAATAAATAGGTTTGTAGACCACACTAACAACCTCCATGTTTCACCAATCACCTGAGATTTGTTAGAGATTTTCAGCACAGATTTTCAGCAATGGATTTTTAGCAGATTTTCAGCAGAGATTTTCAGCACAGATTATCAGCAACAGATTTTCAGCACAGATTTCAGCACAGATTTTCAGCATCAGATTTTCAGCACAGATTTCAGCACATATTTTCAGCATAGATTTTTCACACAAATTTTCCAGCATGTCAAATAGAGCCCAAATGATGACAGCCCTAATATACACTTTCCCCTGCCAGTCTGCATTTCAACCACTATGAATATACTGTCCTGAGGATCTGAGGATCTATAATCAATACACTGTACAGCGTGAAAGGGACTGGTCCCAGCGACATGCATAGCAACAAGACCCGCTGGGGACAAACAAAGAAAATGAATCAGATTAACAGTCCACTTTACATTTAGAGTACACATTACATTTGACTTCTT
This sequence comes from Salmo trutta, assembly GCF_901001165.1. Lineage (NCBI taxonomy): Eukaryota > Metazoa > Chordata > Actinopteri > Salmoniformes > Salmonidae > Salmo > Salmo trutta. Next base: position 43,632,889 of record NC_042978.1, on the reverse strand, counting down.
TACACCTGATTTACGTCTATGTGGTATGCACAAAACAATACAATGCTAACAAACTGAAATTAGAGATAATTGGAGACAATTGGAGATAATTGGAGATAAATTGGAGATAATTTGAGATAGAGTTAAATTGAGATAATTGGAGATACATTTGAGATGATTGGAGATAAATTGGAGTAATCCAAAACAATAATTGTAGGGTGTACTGCAATCCTGTATTTACGTTGTTCAAAACATGGAACAACAACATTGGATGAATGACAGGATCCTACAGAAAACCAATTACAGCCCCTCTATCTCCAGTCCTCTAACATTTTTAAACAACCATTTCCCTTTATGTTCTCGACACATCGCTTTGACAGTGGCCAAGCAATCATTTTCGACTTTGATTAAACATCCCACTAAATTACTCATCATTACAAAAGCCCACAGATGAACTGGCTTCCAAACCGTTGGATTCTTGATTCCCAGCTCCGCCTTGGTGCAGATGGGTGGACATTAATCAAGGGCCTGGACAGGTTTAGGAGAACGCATGTCAGATTCCTGTGATGGATGGAAGACCAGGGGATCTATGGAAAACATAATTACTATGTTATCGATTCACGTGAAATCCGAGAGAAAACTGTGAGCTAAATCTCTGCCAATGCATTGGTCCAGCTACATTCCTGGGTTCCAGTGAATGCCTTCTGTAGACCTTCAAACAAACATAATGAAACTCACTTCTGTTGTTTATGGATTGAAAATGGGGAAGTCGTCCTGAGAGTGTAGATTATAACTGTCGAATACCTCCCGTTATTGAACTGCAGATCTGAATTGGTTGTGAGTGTAGCCTAATTATGTTATTCCGTCCAATGAAAATCATACTTGACAGAAATTATTTAGAACTGGATCGGCAGCGTGAATCCACAAAGGGAAATAGGAGAGGACATCGGGAAATATCATTAAAATGTTTACTGTTTTTTGAGAAGAGTGTGATTGTTACCATGTACAGTTATGTAATGTCCAAGTGAAAATGAATTACAGTCAAAACTTCCCATACTCAGCAGCTTAGGACCACTAACAGTGCGGAATGAATCCTAAATGGACATCCTCACAGGCAGCTCACGCTATCCAAACATCTTCCTATTGGTCAGTTGTTTTTCTTTCTCCCTATCGTTCGCCAATATTACATAAACATTTTTTATGATTTCACTTGCAAAATGGATTCATTTAAATGCGGTCACACATCTGCCCTTTCAAGTGATAGGCATCTGCCAGCATTGGCTGACATTTCAAAGTTTATCATTCTGCCCGCTATACGAGTAATAACCATGACAACAACAGCCGTCGTGCTTATCATGTATCTGCAGCACCAAGGATGGATTCAGCGGTGAGGATCCTAGCAGACAAACACAATGAATTGAAGGCCTTGGAGGTCTTCACCCTTTTTTCTTTTGCAATAAAGACGGCTAGAGTGAAGCCTGTCGACATGGCTGTGGGTGGTCCAGCAATGCCTTCATAATGAAACCACCTTTGAGGCTGTGGAAAATCCCATCTCATAGTCTGTGTCCTGGTAAGACTAAGGTAGGTTCATTGTTGACTGTATTGCTGTGGTGAGATATTATCTATGGAATAAGGAACTTTTGTGTTCAACTCAATGTTTAAAAATAAGGACAACTTTTATGGTCCTTGGTACCATACACAGAAATAAAGAGAAGACTGAATATAATCTGGATATATTTCATAGTTTGAAAGCAGAGATAGACAGGTTTTGACTAGCCTAGATATAATCTATCTGGACACTGATTAAAATGAATGAGGGAGCCTCTACCATGTTCTGGCCTGTATGGCTGAGTTACAGTGCTGTATAAACAGAAATGCTCTCTTGCTGAAATGTTTGTTTATATTCCCCTCTCTCCATTGTTCCCACTGTGCTATAACCTGCGATAAACATGATTATTCCATCATTAAAGAAACCTCATCACACACATGTAGTCTTGCACACACTCACACACACACACACACACACACACACACACACACACACACACACACACACACGTCTCTTATCATAATGAGATCATGTATTTGGGCTCCCGCGTGGCTCAGCGCTCTAAGGAACTACAGACCCTGGTTTGATTCCAGGCTGTATCACAACCGGCCGTGATTGGGAGTCCCACAGGGCGGCAAACAATTGGCCCAGCGTCACCCTGGTTAGGGTTTGGCCGTAAATAAGAAAAAATAAGAATTTGTTCTTAACTGACTTGCCTAGTTAAATAAAGGTTAAGTAAAATAAAAAATAAACAGTTCCACTAGCCTCCAGAACACATACTGTAAAAATAACACAGAGAAAAGCCTCCTCCTCTTAAGAAGACCAGTTATAGTGTAGAGACCACTCTCTAACTACACTGTTAATAAAGGTTATTTTTGGTTCTCTTTTGTCTGTCTGTCTGTCTGTCTGTCTGTCTGTCTGTCTGTCTGTCTGTCTGTCTGTCTGTCTGTGTGTCTCTCTCTCTCTCTCTCTCTCTCTCTCTCTCTCTCTCTCTCTCTCTCTCTCTCTCTCTCTCTCTCTATTCAATTCAATTCAATTCAATTTATTGGCATGACTTAACAATGTACATACTGCCAAAGCTCATCTTATGGCACGCAGCAATGTAGTGTGCATCCAACCCACAGCTCTCTGCATCCTACCCCAACAGGACGGGTAGCCTATTCTCATCAGAAAGGTCTTTGAAACCTTGAATCAGGGTTTCACATTTGGGGAAATTACACTCTCAAATTGTTTTATATTTTTGACATTTTGTCAGGAAATGCAGCTCTGCCTCAGGTTCTGCTGTGGTGCAGTGGTTGCACAGCCTTTCCTCTACAGGGAGCCAGGTTTTCCTGTGTGTACCCTTCTCAATGGCAAGGTTGTGCTCACTGAGCCTGTACTTTATCAAGGTTTTTCTAAGGTTTTGATCAGTAACCATGGTCAAATAGTTAGCCACGGTGTACTGTCCATTTAGGGCCAGATAGCACTGCATTTTGCTTTGTGCTTGTGCTTGTGTTTCCCAATAAGCAATGTCGTTTTGTTTTGATTGTGTTGTAATTTGTTTTATTCTGATTGATTGGATGTTCTGGTCCTGAGGCTTCAGTGTGTTAGTAGAACAGGTTTGTGAACTCAGCCCCAGGACCAGCTGGATGAGGGGACTCTTTTCTTTGCTCAGCTCTTGGCATTGCAGGGCTTGGTAACGATATGAGAGAGAGTCACTGTATTTTAGATGTTTCCAAAACTGAATTGCTCTTTTTGAGTTTTTATTATTAGTGGATATTGGACTAATTCTGCCCTCCATGCTTTGTTTGTAGTTTTCCTTTGGACATGTAGGAGAATCTTACAGAACTCTGCATACAGGGTTTCAATGGGGTGTTTGTCCCATTTGGTGAAATCTTGTTTTGCAAGTGGACCCCACACCTCGCTGGCATAAAGTGCAATTGGCTCAATGACACATTCAATTAGTTTTAGCCAAATTTTACAGTTTTTCTCAATTGTTTACACACAAATACTGGTACTTGAGACACAATGACCACAACATGTAACTCATGCACCAACCCCCTGAACCAATTCTGCTAAACTACAAGCACAATTCCTGCTTTACACTCAAATTGCAGTTCTAAAACACACTTTTTTCAAAACACTACACACAATTCTTTGCATTTGGCACAATTTTCATGCAGAAAATCTCTTGTTTTCACAATGAACACACTGCCATTCAAATATGCACACTGACTCATCACATGGGCAAACACCCGTCACACAGTTTTACAATTAGCAATCAGAGCTTTAGCATAAAAGGGCAACAGGTGAGCTCTTCTGTTTTGGAGCAATGGATGCCAACATTGGAAACAGAGGCAGAGCCAGAGGAGTGAGAGTAAGAGGAGGAGGACGGGGAGGACAAGGACGAGGACGAGGAAGGCCAAGGACCGTAATCTCTGATGAGATCCAAGCCACTTTGGTTGTCATGTGGTCAACCATGGTCTAACAATGAGGGAGGCTGGGCAAAGAGTACAGCCAAATTTGAACAGGTACACTGTAGCATCCATCATCCGGACATTCCGAAATGAGAATAGGTAAGAAATCTACTCTCACTACAAAATTTCAGTACTGCATATCAATACAGTACTCAATGAGTACAGTAGTACAGTATTGCCTGTGGACTGTTCTGTAGGACTGTAAAAATAAAGTATGTTTCAAGAATTTGGGAAATGTATTCCTACTTTGTATTTACAGTATTTTACTATTTGTTTGGCAGAACTGAAGGATTACCAACACAAGGTGGTCGGGAACGTGTTCTGTCTCCTGAACAGGAAACTGAAATCATGAACATGGTCCTAGAAAATAACGCCATAACATTACGGCAAATACAAAGAAAAATAATAGAAAACAATGAGATATTTCAAAATATTGATAGGGTAAGCTTATCAACACTGGACCGTGTCTTGCGCAGAAATAATCTCAGGATGAAGCAGGTCTACAGGGTGCCATTTGAATGCAATTCAGAAAGAGTCAAAGAATTGCGATATAACTATGTGCAAGTGAGTCCTATACAATCCCACAATTGATGCATACTCTCAACACTGTATAAATTATACATATTTCAGTATTGTAATCATAATGATTGTGCTTCACAATAGCGACCACTCCATGTCTATTTCTGATATTGTCATGTGTGTTTCAGAGAGTCCTTGAGCTAGAGGTGGCTGCAGTGGAGCACCAGTTCATCTTCATTGATGAGGTTGGATTCAACTTCACAAAAAGACGAAAGAGGGGAAGGAATATCATCGGCCAGCGTGCCATTGTTCAAGTCCCTGGCCAGCGTGGAGGGAACATCACAATGTGTGCAGCGATTACCCACCACGGCGTCATCCATCACCATGCTACCCTTGGCCCCTACAACACCGCCCATCTGATCACATTCCTGGACACCCTACACAACACACTCATTCCACCAGATCAGGTAGACGGCCCAGAGCAGCTCAGGTACGTTGTCATTTGGGACAACGTAAGTTTCCACAGGGCTGCTCTGGTTCGTAACTGGTTCACTGCCCACCCACGCTTTTTAGTTGTTTATCTCCCTCCATATTCTCCATTCCTCAATCCTATTGAGGAATTTTTTTCTGCCTGGAGATGGAAAGTGTATGACCGAAATCCACAAACGCGTATACCTCTTCTCCAAGCTATGGAAGACGCATGTGGAGATATAGCAGCTGATGCTTTTCATGGCTGGAATCGCCATGCAAGGCGATATTTCCCACGCTGCTTGGCCAGGGAAAACATTGCTTGTGATGTGGATGAGGTGCTGTGGCCAGACCGCAACAGAACAGAGGATGCAGCATAGTTTTTTTACTGTAACTGTATACATTAAATTCTTCTGTTTTGTATGTAGACCACTGTATGTGCAACTTTGTGTTGGTTGGGAATGGGATGTACACTGTACATTGTTTTTGTGGGAAAAATAAAATATATTTGTTACCGTGTATTTGTGTGTTCTGAGTATAAAAACAATATTCTGAAAATTTTACAACACACTTATGTATATACTGTCTGTAGTAATGGCAACACTGAACCAAAAAAAGGCCTAAGTCATTATGATGAATGGAGAAGAAGTGTTTTACATTGAGCACATCAGTGTTCAACTGGTTCTTATAAATGTCTATTCATATGATGGTTTGTGTGTGTCATTTGAAAACAAAATACCATTTTGATAAGAAATAACATTGTTTTGAATGTAAAGTTTCATTTTGCTGGAGAATTGAGGGGTTTTGCCCATTGTGTGTGTGTTTTTTGATTTGTGTGTAGAGTTCTGAGAATATGAGGCATGCTTTCAGAAAATGTGTGTAAACAATCAAGAAACTGTAATAGGTATTTCAATTTGAATTAGTTTTTTAATGGCGTAGAATGCCCTGTGTGCTTTCTCTCTTAGTTCATTCACTACCTCATTAAGGTGTTCAGTTAAGCTTATTTCTAAACTCTGAACTTTGGAGACTAACACCAGGGGCTGAGGATTTATCTAGAATAGCGGCCAATTCGTTGATGTAAATATTGAAGAGTGCAGGGCTCAGATTCCAACCCTGACGAAGGCCCCGCCCCAGGTTACAGGATTCTGTTCTTTTCTTAACAATTTTAATGCTGCACGTATTGCCAGTATACATTGATTTACAGTGGGGAAAAAGTATTTGATCCCCTGCTGATTTTGTACGTTTGCCCACTGACAAAGAAAAGATCAGTCTATAATTTTAATGGTAGGTTTATTTGAACAGTGAGAGACAGAATAACATCAAAACTATCCAGAAAAATGCATGTCAAAAATGTTATAAATTGATTTGCATTTTAATGAGGGAAATAAGTATTTGACCCCCTCTCAATCAAAAGATTTCTGGCTCCCAGGTGTCTTTTATACAGGTAACGAGCTGAGATTAGGAGCACACTCTTAAAGGGAGTGCTCCTGACCGCAGCTTGTTACCTGTAAAAAAGACACCTGTCCACAGAAGCAATCAATCAATCAGATTCCAAACTCTCCACCATGGCCAAGACCAAAGAGCTCTCCAAGGATGTCAGGGACACGATTGTAGACCTACACAAGGATGGAATGGGCTACAAGACCATCGCCAAGCAGCTTGGTGAGAAGGTGACATTTGGTGTGATTATTCGCAAATGGAAGAAACACAAAAGAACTGTCAATACCCCTCGGCCTGGGGCTCCATGCAAGATCTCACCTCGTGGAGTTGCAATGATCATGAGAACGGTGAGGAGTCAGCCCAGAACTACACGGGAGGATATTGTCAATGATCTCAAGGCAGCTGGGACCATAGTCACCAAGAAAAAAATTGGTAACACACTACGCCGTGAAGGACTGAAATCCTGCAGTGCCCGCAAGGTCCCCCTGCTCAAGAATACATATACATGCCCGTCTGAAATTTGCCAATGAACATCTGAATGACTCAGAGGACAACTGGTGAAAGTGTTGTGGTCAGATGAGACCAAAATGGAGCTCTTTGACATCAACTCAACTCGCCGTGTTTGGAGGAGGAGGAATGCTGCCTATGACACCAAGAACACCATCTCCACCGTCAAACATGGAGGTGGAAACATTATGCTTTGGGGGTGTTTTTCTGCTAAGGGGACAGGACAACTTCACTGCATCAATGGGACGATGGACGGGGCCATGTACCGTCAAATCTTGGGTGAGAACCTCCTTCTCTCAGCCAGGGCATTGAAAATGGGTCGGGGATGGGTATTCCATCATGACAATGACCCAAAACACATGGCCAAGGCAACAAAGGAGTGGCTCAAGAAGAAGCACATTAAGGTCCTGGAGTGGCCTAGCCAGTCTCCAGACCTTAATCCCATAGAAAATCTGTGAAGGAAGCTGAAGGTTCGAGTTGCCAAACGTCAGCCTCGAAACCTCAATGACTTGGAGAAGATCTGCAAAGAGGAGTGGGACAAAATCCCTCCTGAGATGTGTTCAAACCTGGTGGCCAACTACAAGAAAGTCATGTTTTGCAGAGGGGGTCAAATACTTATTTCCCTCATTAAAATGCAAATCATTTTCTAACATTTTTGACAGGCGTTTTTCAGGATTTTTTTGTTGTTATTTTGTCTCTCACTGTTCAAATAAACTTACTATTAAAATTATAGACTGATCATTTCTTTGTAAGTGGGCAAACGTACAAAATCATTTCCAGTGAGTCAGAAGTTTACATACACTAAGTTGACTGTGCCTTTAAACAGCTTGGAAAATTCCAGAAAATGATGTCATGGCTTTAGAAGCTTCTGATAGGTTAATTGACATCATTTGAGTCAATTGGAGGTGTACCTGTGGATGTATTTCAAGGCCTACCTTCAAACTCAGTGCCTCTTTGCTTGACATCATGGGAAAATCTAAAGAAATTAGCCAAGACCTCATAAAACAATGTAGACCTCCACAAGTCTGGTTCATCCTTGGAAGCAATTTCCAAATGTCTGAAGGTACCACGTTCATCTGTACAAACAATAGTACGCAAGTATCAACACCATGGGACCACGCTGCCGCCATACTGTTCAGGAAGGAGACGCGTTCTGTCTCCTAGAGATGAACGTGCTTCGCTGCGAAAAGTGCAAATCAATCCCAGAACAACAGCAAAGGATCTTGTGAAGATGCTGGAGGAAACAGGTACAAAGGTATCTATATCCACAGTGAAACGAGTCCTATATTGACATAACCTGAAAGGCCGCTCAGCAAGGAAGAAGCCACTGCTCCAAAACTGCCATAAAAAAGCCAGACTACGGTTTGCAACTGCACATGGGGACATAGATCGTACTTTTTGGAGAAATGTCCTCTGGTCTGATGAAACAAAAATAGAACTGTTTGACCATAAGACCATCGTTATGTTTGGAGGGAAAAGGGGGAGGCTTGCAAGTCGAAGAACACCATCCCAACCGTGAAGCACGGGGGTGGCAGCATCATGTTGTGGGGGTGCTTTGCTGCCGAAGGGACTGGTGCACTTCACAAAATCGATGGCATCATAAGGTTGGAAAATTATGTTGATATATTGAACATCTCAAGACATCAGTCAGGAAGTTAAAGCTTGGTCGCAAATGGGTCTTCCAAATGGACAATGACCCCAAGCATACTTCCAAAGTTGTGACAAAATGGCTTAAGGACAGCAAAGTCAAGGTATTGGAGTGGCCATCACAAAGCCCTGACCTCAATCCTATAGAACATTTGTGGGCAGAACTGAAAAAGTGTGGGCGAGCAAAGAGGCCTACAAACCTGACTCAGTTACACCAGCTCTGTCAGGAGGAATGGGCCCAAATTCACCCAACTTATTGTGGGAAGCTTGTGGGAGTCTTCCCGAAACGGTTGACCCAAGTTAAATAATTTGATGGCAATGCTACCAAATACTAATTGAGTGTATGTTAACTTCTGACCCACTGGGAATGTGATGAAAGAAATAAAAGCTGAAATAAATTATTCTCTCTACTATTATTCTGATATTTCACATTCTTAAAATAAAGTGGTGATTCTAACTGATGTAAGACAGGGACTTTTTACAAAGATTCCATGTCAGGAATTGTGAAGAACTGAGTTTAAATGTATTTGGCTAAGGTGTATGTAAACTTCTGACTTCAACTGTATATATAAATATTCCTATTCATTGAACGAGTAAACTTTTAGTACATAGGTGTGTGTGTGTGTGTGTGTGTGTGTGTGTGTGTGTGTGTGTGTGTGTGTGTGTGTGTGTGTGTGTGTGTGTGTGTGTTTAGTGCAGTTTGGTGTAGATGTATTGGAGGAGCTGTTTAATCTCACTCAATCCTACAGGGTTCTCTTGTCCTCTGACGACCTCCGCGTAGCTGTGCTGGTCCTGCTGTTGGGCCCTGTGGAGTGGAGGGGGGCCAGGTCTGGGCCGTGGGACTTCCTCTCTGGTCTGGTAGGGGTGGTGGTCTGGTGTGGGGTAGTAGGCTGGGCCCGGTCCGGACTGGCTAAGCTGATGGAAGTGGTGATGCTCTGGTGGTGGGTGGGGCCTGTGGGCTGCGCTGGGTCTGGTGGGGCGCGCTGGGTCTGGTGGGGTGTTGAAGAGGCCTGGGGCTCCTTGGTGGTGCAGTGGTCTGGTAGGGGTCTCTGGGTGGTCCTCTGTCCAGTACAGCATGGGGTGTTTGCCTACCAAGTGCCACGTCCTTTAGAGACTTGGCAAACATCCCTACTGTCTGCTTCCTCAGGTGTGAGTGGTCGTGCAGATGCTCTGGGGTGATTGTTGGGTGGTGAGCAACATGCACGTTCGGGAGTAGGCCACACCCTCTGGTGATGTCAGCGTTGACTTTCTGAATGGTACGGGGATGAAAGTCTTTGAGGGGCAGCAGAGTGGAGATGGTGATGTGGGAGTTGGGGAACCACTCAGAGGCCATCTCTGCTACTCTGTTGACCAGCCGGCTTACTCTCTCCTGCTCCTCTTGCAGGTTGTTGGTGCCGGTGTGAATAATAACGTGGCCTGGTGTGCCAAAGTCAGGCTGGGACAGGATGTGGAGTGCATCCTGTGTTTTTGGGCACCATATTTTGGACACCTTGTGGTGGGGGAAGAGTTTATCCTCTTGGAGGAGTCAATGAGGATGGCCACCTCAGTGGGTTTTACCAGATTAGTGCGTTTACAGTCTGGGGCTGGGGTACACAGGGCCTGTGTACATGGAGGGGTGTGTGGGGGTGTGTCAGGGGGGGCCAGAGAGCTTCTCTCTGTAGTAGGTGTCTCAATGTGTGCCTCCTTGTTGACTGGGGGTGTGGGTAAAGGTTTGTCGGTATGGGGAGGGGGGTTGTGGGTAAAGGTGGGTTAGTGGGGTTGTTAGGGGTGGTGAGGGGCTGCAGCTTCTCTCTAGGAGTCTCTACAGTCTGTTCTCTGTGCTGTAGCACCCTCTTGATGACAGACAACTCCTTTACCATCTTCTCCTTTTCCTGCACTTTCTCTCTCCTCATGGTGGCCTTTACCTCCTCCAGAGCTGTGGTAAGGCTCTCTCCTCATGGTGGCCTTTACCTCCTCAAGCACTGTGGTAAGGCTCTCTCCTAATGGTGGCCTTTACCTCCTCAAGAGCTGTGGTAAGGCTCTCTCACAGCTCCTGGACAGAGTTCTTCAGCTGGGTCCTGCACTGGTCGATCTGGTCCTGTAGAAGCTCTGTGTCTGGGCTGGAGGTGATGTAGCTGAGGGGCTGCTCCTTCAGCTCAGCAACCCATGCCTCTAACAGAGCCAGCCTGTCTCTCAACAGGCTGATGGTAGTGTGGTCTTGGCTCTGGTGGTTGTTGGCAGGCAGGGGGGAGGATAGTTCTTCTGTTGGGGTTCCTGAGGTGAGGGTAGAGGTCGGGGTGCTGTCCTTGTCTTTTTTTGTTTCCGCTATCTTCGTTAGGGTGGGGAAGTCCTGCACAAAAGAGCTGAGTGCAGCCTCACTGCCCTGGACCATGACAGTACTGTTCTGGTACATGTTAACCGTCAGAAACCTGTTTTCCTGGTCCTTCTTGCTGTCCTCAAAAATGTGGATTTGTCTCCCCTTGCAGATAACTTTCTTTGTGGTATAGCTGAAATGCCTGGTTACAGCTGTATGCCAGGCAGTAGTGTGGTCTGTGTAAAATAACAGGTTTGTAACAGTCCTGTTTTGTGAGCAGTCGGCAAATAAAGTTTCTGGGTTCTCCCTCAGAATTATGTGTTTAAAATGGATTTATTCTGGAAATTCAAAAAGGGGGGGGGGTCTCTCAGTCTCTGCTGCTGCTGGTGCTGCTAGCGCTGCCTCAGTGGCCTTGTTGCTATAGCTACCAGCAGTAAACAGTTGGAGCTAGACGGAAAGCTAGCTGACAAATTTGAATTTGGCTAGCTAGCACGATTAAGATTGGTCTTTTAACACACTCTCTGTCAATCTTTTCCTCCTATGTTGATCTTCAGTTGTACATTTTGATTACCTTTACATTTTTTGCTAATTTAATCATGTCAATCTCACTCTTAGCAACCAGAAAGTTATAACAAGTCAGGAGCTGTTCTTCGGCATGACTTCTCTCTAACAACGTTTTTTTCTCTCTCTCTCTCGCTGTCTCTCTCTATCTCTCTCTGTCTCTCTCTCTCTCTCTGTGTGTCTCTGTGTCTCTCACTCGCTGTGTCTTTCTTTCTCTGTGTGTGTGTGTGTGTGGGTGTGTCTGTCACTCTGTGTCTTTCTCTCTCCTTCTCTCTCTCTGTCTCTCTCTCTCTGTCTCTCTCTTTCTGTGTGTGTCTTTCTCTGTGTGTGTGTGTGTCTTTCTCTCTCTGTGTGTGTGTGTGTGTCTCTCACTCTCTCTGTGTGTCTCTCACTCTCTTTGTCTCTCTCTCTCTGTCTCTCACTCTCTCTGTGTGTGTCTTTCTCTCTCTGTGTGTCTCTCTCACTCTCTCTGTGTCTCTCTCACTCTCTCTGTCTCTCTCTCTCTGTCTCACTCTCTCTGTGTGTGTCTCTCTGTGTGTGTGTCTCTCTCTCTTTCTCTATGTCTCTCTCTCTCTCTCTCTGTCTCTCTCTCTCTGTCTCTCTGTGTCTCTCTCACACTCTCTGTGTCTCTCTCTCTGTGTCTGTGTGTCTCTCTCACACTCTCTGTGTGTGTCTCACTCTCTGTGTGTGTGTCTCACTCTCTGTGTGTGTGTCTCACTCTCTCTGTGTGTCTCACTCTCTCTGTGTGTGTCTCTCTCTCTTTCTCTCTGTGTCTTTCTGTGTCTCTCTCTGTGTGTCTCTGTGTCTGTGTGTTTCTCTCTCTCTCTCTCTGTGTCTCTCTCTGTGTCTCTCTCTGTCTCTCTCTGTCTCTCTCTCTCTCTCTCTCTCTCTCTGTGTCTCTCTATCCCCCTGGCTGCGACGATGCGCTATTCTTCTCTGCAGCTGTTTTTCTCTTTATTTTCATCCCTTATTCCCACTGCCCTTTCATCCCTTATCCCAGTGCCCTTTCCTTCCTTGTCCCAGTGCTCTTTCATCCGTTATCCCCACTGCCCTTTCATCTCTTTTCCTTTCTTCTCGTATGTGTATCTTATTGTATTTTCGAAAGGGAAATAGGAACAATTTCTGCTCGAGGAGAAATGACAGAGGTGTGACAACAGTTATGATTTTTTTTTAGATAATATCTGGTTAAACTACAATGTTCTTTCTTTACTGGTATTATGTTCCATTGGAAAAATCTGCTGAGCTGCTGCACTCCCATCTGCGCTCACACATTCTCTCTGCCATGCACTCATGTGCCTTTAACCACTCACTGTTAGCCAGATTCCAATGCAACAGAATTGAATAATTACTTAGCAGGTAGGCCTGTAATTGGGCAGGTTAGCATTTTCATCATTAATATTTTCTGAAGGCAGCTCTGCACGGTGGTCACTAGCTGGCAAAGCCATAAAATTGGACTTTAAACCTAAGCCTAACCGGGATACATCAGGATTTTTGGCAAATAAAGCCCTTTGTTTTTTTTTATTATTATTTTTATTTCACCTTTATTTAACCAGGTAGGCCAATTGAGAACAAGTTCTCATTTACAACTGCGACCTGGCCAAGATAAAGCAAGCAGTGCAACAAAAACAACAACACAGAGTTACACATAAACAAACGTACAGTCAATAACACAATAGAAAGATTGATGTACAGTGTGTGCGAATGTAGAAGATTAGGGAGGAAAGGCAATAAATAGGCCATGGAGGCAAAATAATCACAATTTAGCATTAACACCGGAGTGATAGATGTGCAGATGATGTGCAAGTAGCGATACTGGAGTGTAAAAGAGCAAAAAGATAAATAACTATATGGGGACGAGGTAGTTTGGTGTGCTATTTACAGATTGGCTGTGTACAGGTACAGTGATCGTAAGCTGCTCTGACAGCTGATGCTTAAAGTTAGAGAGGGAGATATGTCTCCAGCTTCAGTGATTTTTGCAATTCATTCCAATCATTGGCAGCAGAGAACTGTAAGGAAAGGTGGCCAAAGGAAGTGTTGGCTTTGGGGATGACCAGAGAAATGTACCTGCTGGAGCGTGTCCTATGGGTGGGTGTTGCTATGGTGATCAGTGAGCTGAGATAAGGTGGGGCTTTACCTAGCAAAGATTTATAGATGACCTGGAGCCAGTGGGATTTGCGACGAATATGTAGCGAGGGCCAGCCAACGAGAGAATACAGGTCGCAGTAGTGGGTAGTATATGGGGCTTTGGAGACAAAACGGATGGCACTGTGATAGACAGCATCCAGTTTGCTGAATAGAGTGTTGGAGGCTATTTTGTAAATGACATCGCCGAAGTCAAGGATCGGTAGGATAGTCCGTTTTTTCAAGCATGAGTGAAGGAGGCTTTGTTGCAAAATAGGAAGCCGATTCTAGATTTAATTTTGGATTGGAGATGCTTAATGTGAGTCTGGAAGGAGAGTTTACAGTCTAACCAGACACCTAGGTATTTGTAGTTGTCCACATATTCTAAGTCAGAACATTCAGAGTAGTGATGCTAGTCGGGCGGGTGCGGGCAGCAATCGATTGAAGAGCATGCATTTAGTAAATCTAGCATTTAAAAGCAGTTGGAGGCCATGGAAGGAGTGTTGTATGGCATTGAAGCTTGTTTGGAGGTTTGTTAACGCAGTGTACAAAGAAGGGCCAGATGTATACGGAATGGTGTCGTCTGCGTATAGATGGAACAGAGAATCACCAGCAGCAAGAGCGACATCATTGATATATACAGAGAAAAGAGTCGGCCCAATAATTGAACCCTGTGGCACCCCCATAGAGACTGCAAGAGGTCCGGACAACAGGCCCTCCAATTTGACACACTGAAATCTATCTGAGAAGTAGTTGGTGAACCAGGCGAGACAGTCATTTGAGAAACCAAGGCTATTGAGTCTGTCGATAAGAATGGGGTGATTGACAGAGTCGAAAGCCTTGGCCAGGTCGATGAAGACGGCTGCACTCTACTGTCTTTTCTCAATGGTGGTTATGATATCATTTAGGACCTTGAGTGTGGCTGAGGTGCACCCATTACCAGATTGCATAGCGGAGAAGGTTTGAAATGGTTGGTGATCTGTTTGTTAACTTGGCTTTTGAAGATTTTAGAAAGGCAGGTTTCTTATAGAGCTCCTGGTCAGTAATTGGGGAGTCCACTGGATTTTGATTGTCCTTTATAGCTTTTTCTAATCCATTCAACTTCTCATGAATTTGGCGTTGTTCCGCGTTGGTGTCAATTTTAACTGTGCAGTAGAGTGTTTTAAAATGGGTTGTCCATATGTCATTTTGTATCGCTAATTCCTCTTGTTTCGATTTTTTCAGTTTTTTCCAATTTTGCCAGAAGTTGCTTGTGTTTATGGACTCCTCAATTAGTTTCAGCTGCTTGCTGTTGTACTGTGCTTTTTTTGGTTCTGAGTGTACGTTTATAGAGTTTTAAAGTCTCACAGTAATGAAGGAGTAATTCACCATTATTTGGGTCTCTGTGCTTTTGGTTGGATCGTGTTCTAAATTTTCCTTCATAATTTTACGATATGCATCAAACCAGTTCTCATCTGTGGTCTTTTAAAAAAAATTATTTATCAATTTCAGTTGTGCTTCTTTTGCCATTGGCCTGAATATATAGTTGATGTTTTTTACTGCTAGATTGATGCCTTATTTACTGTGAGTGAATGTGGTATCCAGAAGGTTATCTTAGGGTGTTTGGATATTTTGGTTAAAGGTTGCTTTCTGGTATTCTTCTGTGCTGTTTTGGGCCCATCTGTATGAATTTCTGATGTTGTATAGCTTACTGGGCTGTGAATGTGTGGTTGTTTCCATGTCTGTTCTTTTGAGGAACAACGTAACTTGGCTGTGATCAGACAGAAGTGTTAGTGGCTTGACAGTGAATGAGCTGAGAGAGACTGTGTCCAAGAGGTGAGCAATAGGTGAATCTCCCCAAAGAGTCCCCCCATAACCTACCATTGACAAAGTACAGACCCAGGGTTCTACAGAGCTGCAACAGATCCCTTCCGTTTTGTTGATGGTGCTGTCACCATGGGGGAGATTGTTTCTATGGGGGAGATTAAGGCAGTTAGAAAAAGTAAGGACTGTAATAAAGCTGTCCCCTTGTGTGGTCGTTAGATCAGGTAGTGTTCCTGTGCGTGCATTTGTATCCCCACAGATGAGCACATTTCCCTGGGCCTGGAAATGGCACGTCTCTTCCTCAATGGTGGGGAAGATCTCCTCTGAGTAATATGGGGATTCTGAGGGGGGATATATATTGCGCAAAGGAACACATATTTTTCTGTCAGTACAAGTTCTTTTTCAGTTTTAACCAAATATGACATTTACCTATTTTGAGGGGATCAATTAGATTTTATAGTTCGGATTTGTACCAAATGATCAGTCCTCCAGAGCCTCTATTGACAGAGTTGTGTTTCTGTGATGGCACAATGACCTCTCTGTAGCCTGTGGGACAGTGAGTGACAATGTCAGCCTTACACCATGTCTCCTGCAGAATGATGACGCCAACATCTTTAAGATGTTTGTTGAACTCCAGTGCTAAACTCTTCAGTCCAAAGGTTGATGAGTTTAGGCCCTGAATGTTCCACATGATAACTGATAGGTTGATGAGTTTAGGCCTTGAATGTTCCACATGCTAACTGATAGTGATTTCATGGTGCAGAAAGAAAGAATAGCAGTCAGAAATACAGTAACTACTAACTAATAAGTTGTTAAGAGGGAGATCAACAGGGTAACAGCTAACAAATGTTCTGTTATGTACACAGTTGAAGTCGGAAGTTTACATACACTTAGGTTGGAGTCATTAAAACTAGTTTTTCAACCACTTCACAAATTTCTTGTTAACAAACTTTAATTTTTGCAAGTCGGTTAGGACATCTACTTTGTGCATGACACAAGTAATTTTGTGTCATGCAACTACGCGTTCTGTCTCCTAGTGATGAACATACTTTGCTGCGAAAAGTACAAATCAATCCCAGAACAACAGCAAAGGACCTTGTGAAGGTGCTGGCGGAAACAGTTACAAAAGTATTTATATCCACAGTAAAATTAGTCTTATATCGACATAACCTGAAAGGCCGCTCAGCAAGGAAGAAGCCACTGCTCCAAAACCACTTTAATAAAGCCAGACTACGTTTTTGCAACTACACATGGGGACAAAGATCGTACTTTTTGGAGAAATGTCCTCTGGTCTGATGAAACAAAAATAGAACTGTTTGGTCATGATGATCATTGTTATTTTTGGAGGAAAGGGGGATGTTTGCAAGCCGAAGAACACCATCCCAACCGTGAAGCATGGGGGTGGCAGCATCATGTTGTGGGGGTGCTTTGCTGCAGGAGGGACTGGTGCACTTCACAAAATAGATGGCATCATCAGGCAGGAACATTTTGTGGATATATCCCAAGACATCATTCAGGAAGTTAAAGCTTGATCGCAAATGGGTCTTCCAAATTGACAATGACTCCAAGCATGCTTCCAAAGTTGTGGCAAAAGGGCCTAAGGTCAACAAAGTCAAGGTATTGGATTGGACATCACAAAGCCCTGACCTCAATCCCATAGAAAGTGTGCAGATCTGAAAAACCGTGCAGATCTGAAAAAGTGTGTGCGAGCAAGGAGGCCTACAAATCTGACTCAGTTACACCAGCTCTGTCAGGAAGAATGGGCCAAAATTCATCCAACTTATTGTGAGAAGCGTGTGGAAGGCTACCCGAAACGTTTGACCAAAGTTAAACAATTTGAAGGCAATGGTCCCAAATACTAATTGAGTGTATGAAAACTTCTGACCCACTGGGAATGTGATGAAAGATATAAAAGCTGAAATAAATCACTCTCTACTATTATTCTGACATTTCACCTTCTTAAAATCAAGTGGTGATCCCAACTGACCTAAAACAGGGAATTTTTACTCAGATTAAATGTCAGGAATTGTGAAAAACTGAGTTTAAATGTTTTTGGCTAAGGTGTATGTAAACTTCCGACTTCAACTCAATGTGTATTATATTTACAAATGATAAATGTCTCTTTTTGATATGTGATACTCTATGTGCAAAATATTATCTGAAGCATCATACCCAGGTAGCCTAGTGGTTAGAGCGTTGGGCCAGTAACCAAAAGGTTGCTGTATCGAATCCCCTGGGTGAAACTCTGTTGTTCTGCCCCTGAACAGGGCAGGTAAGCAGCAGTTCCCTGGTAGTCCGTCGTTGTAAATAGGAATTTGTTCTTAGCTGACTTGCCCAGTTAAATATATTTTTTTAATATATCTGCAGTATGCTAACTGTACTTCTTCAGAAAGGTGACCTACATAAAGGCAATATGTGGTCTAAAGTGTGACTTCATCCACCCTTTTGGATTCTCTCCAGAGAGGGGACTGTGTTGACCCACATTTCACGTCACCATCGTTGACTGACTGTTCAGTCCTCCTCGAGCAAAACTAATGCCCAGAAAAAAAGGAAAAACAACGACAATTGAAATGCCAAAAAATTATGCAGAGCCTTCAAAGCATGAAGCAAACTAATGGTCTGACCCATGCATGCCATGAATTTTAAGAATGATATGCAAAAATAAGTCATCACAACAAAGGATACCTAATGGGCATTGCTTTGCTATTAGACAACTATAATGGTATGTTTACAAAAGCTGTTTTCTGAATTCTGCTAGAAAATGCACAGCATTTCTCCATAGAAATCGCTTCGCCTTCAAACCGTCCAACAGTAGAGTTTGCCTCAGGGTGTGTAGGACTGAGAATTTAGATGAGTCCAATTAAAATTATACAGTCATGTTGTGATGTTACACAACCCATTGAAAACATAAAACAATTAAGACTTACTTGAAGGTTATATACACTGAACTAAAATATAAACGCAACATGTAAAGTGTTGGTCCTACGTTTCATTAGCTGAAATAAAAAAAATCCCAGGAATGTTCCATATGCACAAAAAGCTTATTTCTCTCAAATGTTGTGCACAAATTCTGAGTATTTCTGTCTGTATTAAAGCCCTTTTGTGGGGAAAAGTCCATTCCTGTTGGCTGGGTCTGGCTCCCCAGTGGGTAGGCCTGGCTCCCAAGTGGGTGGTCATATGCCCTCCCAGGCTGCAATATAGCTAAACCCCTGCCCAGTCATGTGAAATCCATAGATTAGGACGTCATTTATTTAGTTCAATTGACTGATTTCCTTATATGAACTGTAACTCAGTAAAAATTTTGAAATTGTTGCGTGTTGCGTTTATATTTCTGTCGTTGGCGAGCCCTCCCACCCTCTACAGTCCCCCACATCCAACCAGAACCCGAACAAAGTGCAGGCCAAACTATCCCTCTCAGCATTGCCTGGACTGCGCCAAAATGAAAACTCCTTCCGTTTGAGTAATGTTATAATATTTGTTTTATTTAATCAGTTCGAGAGGCTTCCCTCTGGCCGGTGCTTCAGAATGCCCATGGCCAAGAAGAATGTGTTCAAACTTTCATTCGTTCCTTGTGCTGTTGGACTACTAATACAAAGTAAATTGTATTGGTATATCTACTTATCTATCTAGTGCAGTTTGGACAGCGGTCGGTTGTGAGTGAATGTATCAATGTCCTCTTTGTTGTTAGTGTATGTAACATGATGGACTGACTGGTTTAAATGTGTATGATGTGAAAATGTACAGTATGTGTATGTGATCCTTTTAATGGAAGGTGATGCCAAACAAAAATGTCCATCCTGGATGGACAATAAAGTTTTATTCTATTCAGTATACAGTGTAGAATAGATTTTCCCAAAGGACGTGCATTGGGGAATGTATTACGACGCAGGACTGTAAATGTTGTGGTCAACGGAGCCTGAAACAGTTATACTTCAGCTGTGTATAAACCATAAGGCATCCACAGAGGCTGTGAAAATGGCGCCCAATAACACTTACAGGGTCAAAGAAGACATCCAACCAACCACATACTGTAACGAACAGAAGATGTTTTGATCAATTGTCAAATAAATGCACTGGTCAGAAGGAGACATGGAATTCCTGACCGTGTCTATCTTATCGCCAGATGGATTTCAGAGGCTCACAGGAAAAGTGAGGGCAGCATAAGGCTTATCTGGTCTGGTCCTTAGGAGCTTGTAAAACAGCGCTGGAACAAGTGCAATCTCTGCAGTGATAGATTATAGTCCTACCTGTCTGTGGTGCTAGCTCAGGATTCACGCTAGCCAAGCAAGACAATGAGAACGTTCTCAAGTATGACATAGATGCCTCACATTACAAAAGACTCACCTTTTAAATTCGCCTCACAACAACAACCACAGGGAAGATATTTTATCATGATGAATGAGTGGAGAAGCCCAGTACCACATAATGCATCACTATGGCTTGTCAGCTGTTTTCTACATCAGCTCATACAATACTGTACCTCTTTGACAAACCAACCCACAATCTCCAGTTGGAAAAAAATTGGAGTTAAACCTGAACTTTTCAGTTAGATTGTTATATTTCATTTTAGATTGTGAGACAATACTTAGCATCTAAGAATAACTCGCCTGATGGAGGTGTTGTTTTAGCTTGTGTAATGTCTTAGCTAAGTATTGCCTGGTAACATTAAACTCATTTTTTCGTAGCTTGAACCATGAACCCAGGTCCTTGTAAGGTGTTCTGTAAATCTTTCGGACATTTGGCAAATACAGCTTCTCTGTCAGTTTATTATATAAACCTTAACATCCTAACATAAAACCACAAACAGCTTTAAAACCAATGAAGGAAAAGCTGGTAATGATTTACATAACCAACACAGCACTGGATAAACATGATGTAATAGCTACATGTCCTATCATGTCAGATGTTTCTTGGGTAAGCAGCAGCCCAATAGAGATCATGTTTTTTGCCAAAACTATATTTTCCCCTTTTTGTCTGAAGCTATACCCACCCACACACACTCTCACAGAATCATGATAAATCTTTGGCCTTTTTCATTTTGTTTGATTGGAGACATGTCAGGATAATCCAGGCATTATCTTCCCCGGCAGCACCACCATATTGCTAGGTAACTGTATCACGTACTTATGAAAGTGACATCTGAAAATATACCCGCATCAGTATGCTATTCCCCATTCAGGATTGTGTTTTTTGTTCCGTTTCTATTGAGTAGGTTCATAGGCCAGCTCCAAATGCATTCAGGTCGAGTGTTGTGTTCAATTGGCTGAAATAATGCTGCTTGCCCCTGAAAAAATACATCAATATAAAAGGAAAGAAAAGAGGGAGATCTAACTAGCGCATTCATTAAACTTGGAAGAGACAGCTTATGCTTTCTTTCTAGTCCTATTCCTTTCTTCAAAGGCAGCCGTCCGCTTGGCCCTTTCAGGGGCTGGGAGATAAGAACAATAGGAAGTGCTACAAAGCAGATTAATGAGGAGAGAGCTGTTTGAAAGGCCATTAGAAAGTATATCTTATTAAAAGCCCCACCACTGTGTGTCTGTCTCCTAACAGAGCAAAGCACTTGGGCTTTTCAACAGGCCCTATTGTCATCACCATCAGCAACCTGAGACTCATTGGAGATAATGGGGGGAACCGTGAGTTGGGCTGTTTTGGTGATAATTGAGGATAATTCACGCAAACATGGTCTGAATGAGATGTTATGATGTCCTGGAACTGAAGAAAGGAAAAAAACCTTGCTGATGAAAGTCTGCTGTCACAGAGCGTTATGTAAGCCATTGTAACTATGCCAACACCCGTCTGCCCTCCAAAATGAATCAAAGCAAAACCCTGGATCTAATATCAGACGAGGTCTTTCAATGCACAAATATTATCTTTCCAGATCATCTTCGATTGATTTCTTGTCTGTTTTTTTCCAATATCATGTTTGTCCCCATCTCTTCCTCCCCTTTCATTCTCAGTATTAGAAAAATAGGACACGATATGATTCATCTATTTTTTTCCTCTCTCTCTCTCTCTCTCTCTCTCTCTCTCTCTCTCTCTCTCTCTCTCTCTCTCTCTCTCTCTCCTCCCCCCTCCATTCACCTGAGTTGATTCTCTGCCCTGTCTCATCACAGGAAGTAATTTGGGAAAAAGCCAGGCAGCATTAAACGATCTGAGTTGCCTGAGAGGATCAGATAAATCCCTGTGTTCAATAAACCAAAGCGCCTTTCCTGAACGCAATCATTCTTAACGGGCGTATGAGTGCTAATCCTAATCCCTAATATTTGCTGTGCCCATCCCAGGAACCGTTGCCCGCTGACTGTCCAGCCCAATCTGCTATTAAAATAACATTGTATAACGTGTGACTTAACACAGCGGCGTCTGTGTTGCCTGCTGCTAACAGCTGCCTCGGATCCACCGAGGTCACCCCATCGCTGGCTCTCGGCCGGCCACCCGAAGACGGCCTGGTGACAGTGTTTGCCAGACAGGCACCCAGCGTTCCTGATTCGACCCCGCTAACGAGTAATTACACCATCTGTCAAGTTATCGTCTCGCAATTATGGTTTATGACAGTTTAAGGCATCAGCCACCCAGTCAGGAGATGGGGGACGACTCTCCGCTGTATCATATCATACCCCCTCCCAGATGACTGAATATCAAACACAGGTGATATTTCTCTTCCAATGGATTCTGATTATATTTATTCAGACATTATAGCCATGTGGATACTGAACAAATTACCTTGTCAGTCATATGACATGTTCATTTGTTTCTCGCTTTAATCACAGATTCTAAGAACAATCCATTGTCGGCAGAAACTTAAGCCATTAACAAGATATAATTTTTTATCTAATGATGTGCCGCTCTGACTAAGTTTCTCATTACCATTACTTCCTGAATAATGAATGCAACAGATGTATCCATTTTTTGAAGTCTTCCCTACCCCAGAAAATCCAAACTATACACACAGTGGTATTTATAGGATGATAATAACTATTACCATCATCATCAATGGCATCATAATCATCATAAATTTCACAATCCGTCACCATATAGGAATAAGTGCACAGCTATTTTTACAACGATAATGGCAATAATTATCATCACCATAATCACTACTACAACCATCACCATTCTAATCCTTTTAATATAATGTTCTAATAAGCAGCCCTCCTTCATTAGACAGCAGAGCCCCATGTGCAACCCTGACGAGAGGCAGTGATGCTCCTCTGGGAGACAACATGAGGTTTCTGGAGGAGCGCCTTCTCCAATCCCGACGCAGCACGCCACGGCCACGCCAGGACATACTTGGCCCCCGGCATCTCCCAGTCTGGCGCCTGGCGAGGGCACTACAGCATAGCAGGACTGATAGTCCAGAGAGAGAGAGAGAGTGTGTGTGTGTGTGTGTGTGTGTGCATGCTGGTGTGAGCTCGCACGCGTGTGTGTGAGAGAGTTCTACAGCATGACGCGTCCCAGACAGAGTCCAGAGCATTTCTACACCGTTACCTGAGACAGCTCTGTCAGACAACTCTGCTATGTAATTAAACCATTTCTGTTCATTATTTCTTCAGTGTGACTGGGCCGTGGTTAGTTAAATCCTTAATTTCCCATTTTTCAGTGTTAATTCCCTTTAAACCGGTCAGGCTGGCGCAGTAATGTAAGGAACGTCTTCCAGAGGTTGTGTGTGTGGCCATGAGCACTGTGCAGGTCCTGGCTTAATTAACTAAAAGGGACTCAAATAAAACCCCGTCTGCCACTTAGGTCATTGTCGCTTTATTGGAATCCGAGTCAGATTTGATTTATCTTTCTGATCCGACATCACTCAAACTCTAATCCTTACCTCTTCTCTTCCCTCACTCCCTGCACAGAAAGAGTCAGCCGTGTCCTCAGTCAGTACTGAGTCTGTACTGGATGTGAATCCATCTGGTTGGAGGTGATTTAGGGTACTCTATCTCACATATTCCTGTCTGCTTGCTAATAAAAATAAAAAAACTCCCTGGGGGGAATACATGCTCTTTCTGATGATGGCCATGTCAGGGGACTCTCTATCTCTCAATCCCCCTTTCTATCTCTATCCCTCTCTCTCGCTCTCTATCCCTCTCTCTCTATCTCTATCCCTCTCTCTCTCGCTCTCTATCCCTCTCTCTCTATCTCTATCCCTCTCTCTCTCGCTCTCTATCCCTCTCTCTCTATCTCTATCCCTCTCTCTCTCGCTCTCTATCCCTCTCTCTCTATCTCTATCCCTCTCTCTCTCGCTCTCTATCCCTCTCTCTATCTCTATCCCTCTCTCTCTCGCTCTCTATCCCTCTCTCTCTATATATATCCCTCTCTCTCTCGCTCTCTATCCCTCTCTCTCTATCTCTATCCCTCTCTCTCTCGCTCTCTATCCCTCTCTCTCTCTATATATCCCTCTCTCTCGCTCTCTATCCCTCTCTCTATCTCTATCCCTCTCTCTCTCGCTCTCTATCCCTCTCTCTCTATCTCTATCCCTCTCTCTCTCGCTCTCTATCCCTCTCTCTCTATCTCTATCCCTCTCTCTCTCGCTCTCTATCCCTCTCTCTCTCGCTCTCTATCCCTCTCTCTCTCTCTCTCTCTCTCGCTCTCTATCCCTCTCTCTCTCGCTCTCTATCCCTCTCTCTCTCTCTCTCTCTCTCGCTCTCTATCCCTCTCTCTCTCGCTCTCTATCCCTCTCTCTATATATATCCCTCTCTTTCTGCATAAGGAAGACATTACCGCATGTCTCTGTCCTGAAATCAGTCCCATGTTGAAATCGGAGAGGGACACTGTTTTCAACTTCTAGTCAGTCAGATCTGAGGTCAGACTAAAAACAAAGAAAAAAAGATACTGCTGAATTCCATTACTATGCAATAACAAAACAATTACTAAATCACTGTAATACCATGTTGTTACTGCAGTAAATACAGTGTTACTACACAGGCCAAGATGGATGCCTGTTTTTATTCTCTCACCAACTCAAGGATGGAACACAAATGGAGATGAAAACATCATGTCCTCTGGAGTCATCTTTTTCTGTTTTATGTTTCATCTCGAAAAATGTTTACCCTTAACTACGTTTTAGATTTTACATTTTTGTCATTTAGCAGACATTTACAGTAGCAAATAGGATTAAGTGGGCACATCGACAGTAACCTTTTGGTTACTGGCCCAATGCTCTTTATCGCAAGGCTATATGCCGCCCCATCAGCTTTCATAAAGGTCATCAAAAAATAAATAACAAAGAAAGAAAATATACATATACTGTATATACAGTACTAGTCAACAGTTTGGACACACCTGAAATAACACATATGGAATCATGTAGTAACCAAAAAAAAGTGTTAAACAAATCTATATATATTTTAGATTTTAGATTCTTCATAGTAGCCAACTTTTGCCTTGGTGACAGCTTTGCTGTCACGTTCTGACCAGTAAAGGTGGTTATTTGTTATTGTAGTTTGGTCAGGACGTGGCAGGGGGTGTTTGTTTTATGTGGTTTGGTATTTGTTGGGCTATGTTCTTGTTAGTTTATTTCTATGTTAGTTCTAGTCTTTCTATGTCCATGTTTAGTTAATGGGGTTGACCTTCAATTGGAAGCAGCTGCTCCTCGTTGCTTCTAATTGAAGGTCTTATTTAAGAGGGGTGTTTTTTCTACAGGATTTGTGGGTAGTTGTCTCCTGTTTTGTGTCTGTGCACCTGACAGGACTGTTTAGTGTTGTTCGTTGTTTTGTATACGTGATTTGTTTGTTTTTCCTTCTTTTGATTTAATAAAGAAGATGAGTATACACGTTCCCACTGCACCTTGGTCTAATCCTTACGACGCCCGTTACATTGCAAACTCTTGTCATTATCTCAACCAGCTTTACCTGGAATGCTTTTCCAACGTCTTGAAGAAATTCCCAGATATGCTGAGCACTTGTTGGCTGCTTTTCCTTCACTCTACAGTCCAATTCACCCAAACTATCTCAATTGGGTTGAGGTCGGGTGATTGTGGAGGCCAGGTCATCTGATGCAGCACTCCATCACTCTCCTTCTTGGTCAAATACCCGTTACACAGCCGGGAGGTGTGTTGGGTCATTGTCCTGTTGAAAACAAATGATAGTCCCTCCTAAGCGCAAACCAGATGGGATGGCGTATCGCTGCAGAATGCTGTGGTAGCCATGCTGGTTAAGTGTGCCTTCAATTCAAAATAAATCACAGACAGTGTCACCAGCAAAGCACCCCCACACCATCACACCTCCTCCTCCATGCTTCACAGTGGGAACCCCACATGCGGAGATCATCTGTACACCTACTCTGCATCTCACAAAGACATGGCGGTTGGAACCAAAAATCGAACATTTGGACTCATCAGACGAAAGGACAGATTTCCACCGGTCTAATGTCCATTGCTCGGGTTTCTTGGCCCAAGCAAGTCTCTTCTTCTTATTGGTGTCCTTTAGTAGTGGTTTCTTTAAAGCAATTTGACCATGAAGGCCTGATTCACACAGTCTCCTCTGAACAGTTGATGCTGAGATGTGTCTGTTACTTGAACTCTGTGAAGCTTTTATTTGGGCTACAATCTGAGGTGCAGTTAACTCTAATGAACGTATCCTCTGCAGCAGAGGTAACTCTGGGTCTTCCTTTCCTGTGGCGGTCCTCATGAGAGACAGTTTCATAATAGCGTTTGATGGTTTTTGCGACTGACTGACCTTCATGTCTTAAAGTAATGATGGACTGTTGATTCTCTTTGCTAATTTGAGCTGTTCTTGCCATAATATGGACTTGATATTTTACAAAATAGAGCTATCTTCTTAATATAACCACAACGCAACACAACTGCATTAAGGAGGAATTCCACAAACTAACTTTTAACAAGGCACACCTATTAATTGAAATGAATTCCAGGTGACTACCATATGAAGCTGATTGAGAGAATGCCAAGAGTGTGCAAAGCTGTCATCTAGGCAAAGAGTGGCTACTTTGAAGAATCTCAAATATAAAATATATTTTGACTTTTTTGGCTACTACATGATTCCATATTTCATAGTTTGATGTCTTCACTATTATTCTACAATGTAGAAAATAGTAAAAATAAAGAAAAACCCTTGAATGAGTAGGTGTCCAAACTTTTGACTGGTACGGTACTTTTGTATATAACTCTAAAAGATCAGTGCCGCTCATCATTGGACTATCATTTTAAACAAATCCTTGAGTTTCAAAAGCAGTCTTGTTTAGCTGCCCCATAAATCAGCCACAAGGCTCTATTCCAGACAGACCCAGTAACGGGCCTCCTCTCAAATATAAAACTAAGCCTTAGTCGGGCTGTAAGGCCGTACATATTTCATTAAATTTAGATTTATAAAGTTGAAATTGACGTCCCTTTAGGATACTGTGGTTCTTGGAGCGAGCCGGGGGCTGTGTACTGGCCCTGGTCCATCAGCCTGACAGGATGAGACACCTCTGGGGTGGGGGTCGGCCACCAGCCTCCCCACCTCCTCCTCACAGTCCTCCCTGGGTGAGCAATTAAGTGTGAATACCCGGCTCTGTGTCATTCCTTATGGCTCTAATACCCAGTCCCCTTCATTGAGCTTCTGAAGGGGAGGGAGCAGAGGAGAAAGAGAGAGAGAGAAAGAGAGAGAGAGAAAGAGCGAGAGAGAGGGTGAGAGAGAGAGCAGAACATAGCAGAGCAGAACAGACCAGAACTGAATAGAACACTTCATTTTAACTAGCGGAACTAGAGACTCCAGATTAAAAGACAAAGGGAAAGAAAATCTCAACTTTCTCAACTGTCATTTAATAATCGTCCTTTTTTTCACTTCTTTCCTTCCATTCCTCTCCCCTGTTGATTTGCAATGATGTGGAATTTCTAAATATTACATGAAGGTGACTTAGGTTTTATCAGTGTGGGGAGGTTGACTTTGTGCAGTGGTGATAAAATCAGTCAATGTGCAGTAAGGTTCTTATCGGTTTGTTGGGGGGATTTCATATTATCTACAGTTGACATACGTATGGTACATAGTGGAAAGACCCATAGTTTCACATTAATAATGTAAAGGAGGCGTATCGTGAAAAACTATTCATTTTGCATCCGTGCAGATGTGTTTAATAATCTTCCCTTTTTGTGTTCAATTATATAACCCTCTGTATAAAGACCTCTACTCTGTTTTAGAGGTGGACCCGTGAAGACCTCTACTCTGTTTTACAGGTGGACCGGTGAAGACCTCTACTCTGTTTTAGAGGTGGACCCATGAAGACCTCTACTCTGTGTAGAGGTGGACCCATGAAGACCTCTACTCTGTGTAGAGGTGGACCCGTGAAGTCCTCTACACTGTGTAGAGGTGGACCCGTGAAGTCTCTAATCTGTTTTAGAGGTGGACCCGTGAAGACCTCTACTCTGTTTTAGAGGTGGACCCGTGAAGACCTCTACTCTGTGTAGAGGTGGACCCATGAAGTCCTCTACTCTGTTTTAGAGGTGGATCCGTGAAGTCCTCTACTCTGTTTTAGAGGTGGATCTGTGAAGACCTCTACACTGTGTAGATAATCAATTTCATTTGTGACATTGAAAACATGCTTTTACATGCAGAACATCATATACATCAATATTAATCACGTCACGGAGCATTGTGGTTTTCTTTGCCTGGCTTAAGTTCACAAATTCAACTAATCTCCAAGACAGACATCATCCAACCTACACAAAGCTGCTATTTTACAATTTGACACAAATGCTACTCAGAATTCATAGAAAGAAGCTTTTCTCTTATACATCTATGGGTGCTACTGAAGCTGGGATATCAAAGCATTCTGAACTCAATCTGAACTCATTCCAGCAAAAGTTAAAATGACACGCTGAATTTTTGCAGCATCTTCTGTTGTCAGACCCCATGAACGTTTGGATTATAGTGTGTACAAACACTGCGCTGAAAAAGAGCATCAATCGTGATTTTTTTTCCAAGCGCAGACATTTTCCGGACAGAATGGCTGTAAAATGGGCTCTATAAGCATTATTTGTCAGTCAAATGTGACCCAAACCTGAATATATCCGCTGTTGACGTGTATGGAAATGTTAGTCAATATCTGCCTGTACTTAAGTGCACTCTCTCCTGTTGTGCCTCACAAACACACCTCAATCTATTTCCAGAGCTCTCTAAAGCAGAGCACTCAATTGACGGGAGAAAAGCTGATTGACTCATCTGAGACCTTGTTAATATTATGTTGTCTCTCTGGACATCTCTCTCTCTCCCTCTCTCTGTCTCTCTTTCTCTGTCTCTCTATCTCTCTCTCTGTCGTTCTCTGTCTCTCTTTCTCTCTCTCTCTTTCTCTCTCTCTCTCTCTCTTTCTCTGTCTCTTTCTCTCTTTCTCTGTCTCTCTCTCTCTCTTTCTCTGTCTCTCTTTCTCTGTCTCTCTTTCTCTGTCTCTTTCTCTCTTTCTGTCTCTCTCTCTCTTTCTCTGTCTCTCTTTCTCTGTCTCTTTCTCTCTCTTTCTCTTTCTCTCTCTTTCTCTGTCTCTGTCTCTCTTTCTCTGTCTCTCTTTCTCTGTCTCTCTTTCTGTCTCTCTTTCTCTGTCTCTCTGTGTCTCTCTCTGTCTGTCTCTCTCTGTCTGTCTCTCTCTTTCTCTGTCTATCTCTCTGTCTCTCTTTCCCTTTAATTCAATTTAAATTCAATGTAAGGGCTTTATTGGCATGGGAAACATATGTTTACATTGCCAAAGCAAGTGAAATAAACAATACATTTTTTTACAGTAAACATTACACTTACAAAGTTCCAAAAGAATAAAGACATTTCATATGTCATATTATGTGCAAATAGTTAAAGCACAAAAGGGAAAACAAATAAATAAACATAAATATGGGTTGTATTTACAGTGGTGTTTGTTCTTCACTGGTTGCCCTTTTCTTGTGGCATCAGGTCAAATATATTTCTGCTGTGATGGCACACTGTGGTATTTCACCCAGTAGATATGGGAGTTTATCAAAATTGGGTTTGTTTTTGAATTCTTTGTGGGTCTGTGTAATCTGAGGGAAATGTGTGTCTCTATTGTGGTCATATATTTGGCAGGAGGTTAGGAAGTGCAGTTCAGTTTCCACCTAATTTTGTGTGCAGTGTGCACATAGCTTGACTTCTCTTGAGAGCCAGGTCTGCCTACGGCAACCTTTCTCAATAGCAAGGCTATGATCACTGAGTCTGTACATAATCAAAGCTTTCCTTAAGTTTGGGTCAGTCAAGGTGGTCAGGTATTCTGCCACTGTGTACTCTCTGTTCAGGGCCAAATAGCATTCTAGTTTGCGCTGTGTTTTTTGATAATTCTTTCCAATGTGTCAAGTAATTATCTTTTTGTTTTCTCATGATTTGGTTGGGTCTGACTGTGTTGCTGTCCTGGGGCAATGTGGGGTCTCACTGGAATGGCGCCGGAGGAAATGGCAGCAGTTTGAAATGGCAGCAGTTTTACGGGCGCCCAACCTATTGTGCTGTTATGTGGGTTTTTTCGTGTTATTTGTAACTTATTTTGTACATAATGTTTCTGCCACCGAATCTTATGGCAAAAAAAGAGCTTCTGGATATCAGGACAGCGATCACTCACCTCGGATTAGACAAAGATTTTTTCTTCAACAAACAAGACGCACAAGTTATTCTCCAAACACCCGACAGGGCCGACATCCCCGTTATTTGCAAGAGGAAGCGACGCAGGTACAAAGGACAAAGAGCCGGATGCCTCGTGAGGACCCGGAGAAGGCGAGTGGGAAAGCTGCCATTACCGTCAATACTACTCGCCAACGTGCAATTATTAGACTATAAATTAGACGAGATACGATCACGAATATCCTACCAACCGGACATCAAAAACTGTAATATCCTATGTTTCACGGAATCGTGGCTGAATGACGACATGGATATTCAGCTAGCGAGATACACGCTGCACCGGCAAGATAGAACAGCACACTCCGGTAAGACGAGGGGGGGCGGTCTGTGCATATTTGTAAACAACAGCTGGTGCACGAAATCTAAGGAAGTCTCTAGATTTTGCTCGCCTGAAGTAGAGTATATTGTGATATATTGCAGGCCACACTACTTGTCTAGAGTTTTCAGCTATACTTTTCAAGGCTGTTTATTTACCACCACAGACAGATGCTGGCACTAAGACTGCACTCAGTCAGCTGTACAGTGAGGGAAAAATGTATTTGATCCCCTGCTGATTTTGTACGTTTGCCCACTGACAAAGAAATGATCAGTTTATAATTTTAATGGTAGGTTTATTTCAACAGTGAGAGACAGAATAACAACAAACAAATCCAGAAAAACGCATGTCAAAAATGTTATAAAATGATTTGCATTTTAATGAGGGAAATAAGTATTTGACCCCCTCTCAATCAGAAAGATTTCTGGCTCCCAGGTGTCTTTTATACAGGTAACGAGCTGAGATTAGGAGCACACTTTTAAAGGGAGTGCTCCTAATCTCATCTTGTTACCTGTATAAAAGACACCTGTCCACAGAAGCAATCAATCAATCAGATTCCAAACTCTCCACCATGGCCAAGACCAAAGAGCTCTCCAAGGATGTCAGGGACAAGATTGTAGACCTACACAAGGCTGGAATGGGCTACAAGACCATCGCCAAGCAGCTTGGTGAGAAGGTGACAACAGTTGGTGCGATTATTCGCAAATGGAGTAACACAAAAGAACTGTCAATCTCCCTCGGCCTGGGGCTCCATGCAAGATTTCACCTTGTGGAGTTGCAATGATCATGAGAATGGTGAGGAATTAGCCCAGAACTACACGGGAGGATCTTGTCAATGATCTCAAGGCAGCTGGGACCATAGTCACCAAGAAAACAATTGGTAACACACTGTGCCGTGAAGGACTGAAATCCTGCAGCGCCCGCAAGGTCCCCCTGCTCAAGAAAGCACATATACATGCCCGTTTGAAGTTTGCCAATGAACATCTGAATGATTCAGAGGACAACTGGGTGAAAGTGTTGGAAAGTTGGTGGTTGAAGATATCCCTCTAGTGGTGTGGGGGCTGTGCTTTGGCAAAGTGGGTGGGGTTATATCCGCCTGTTTGGCCCTGTCTGGGGGTATCATCGGATGGAGCCACAGTGTCTCCTGACCCCTCTTGTCTTTGAGATATCAGCTGATGTAAGAAGAGCTATATAAATATACTGCTCAAAAAAATAAAGGGAACACTTAAACAACACATCCTAGATCTGAATGAAAGAAATAATCTTATTAAATACTTTTTTCTTTACATAGTTGAATGTGCTGACAACAAAATCACACAAAAATAATCAATGGAAATCCAATTTATCAACCCATGGAGGTCTGGATTTGGAGTCACAC
Source organism: Salmo trutta (assembly GCF_901001165.1). Lineage (NCBI taxonomy): Eukaryota > Metazoa > Chordata > Actinopteri > Salmoniformes > Salmonidae > Salmo > Salmo trutta. Next base: position 43,601,258 of record NC_042978.1, on the reverse strand, counting down.
TCAAAATGAAAGTGGAAAACCACACTACAGGCTGATCCAACTTTGATGTAATGTCCTTAAAACAAGTCAAAATGAGGCTCAGTAGTGTGTGTGGCCTCCACCTGCCTGTATGACCTCCCTACAACGCCTGGGCATGGTCCTGATGAGGTGGCGGATGGTCTCCTGAGGGATCTCCTCCCAGACCTGGACTAAAGCATCCGCCAACTCCTGGACAGTCTGTGGTGCAACGTGGCGTTGGTGGATGGAGAGAGACATGATGTCCCAGATGTGCTCAATTGGATTCAGGTCTGGGGAACGGGCGGGCCAGTCCATAGCATCAATGCCTTCCTCTTGCAGGAACTGCTGACACACTCCAGCCACATGAGGTCTAGCATTGTCTTGCATTAGGAGGAACCCAGGGCCAATCGCACCAGCATATGGTCTCACAAGGGGTCTGAGGATCTCATCTCGGTACCTAATGGCAGTCAGGCTACCTCTGGCGAGCACATGGAGGGCTGTGCGGCCCCTCAAAGAAATGCCACCCCACACCATGACCGACCCACCGCCAAACCGGTCATGCTAGAGGATGTTGCAGGCAGCAGAACGTTCTCCACGGCGTCTCCAGACTCCGTCACGTCTGTCACGTGCTCAGTGTGAACCTGCTTTCATCTGTGAAGAGCACAGGGCACCAGTGGCGAATTTGCCAATCTTGGTGTTCTCTGGCAAATGCCAAACGTCCTGCACGGTGTTGGGCTGTAATCACAACCCCCACCTGTGGACGTCGGGCCCTCATACCACCCTCATGGAGTCTGTTTCTGACCGTTTGAGCAGACACATGCACATTTGTGGCCTGCTGGAGGTCATTTTGCAGGGCTCTGGCAGTGCTTCTCCGGCTCCTCCTTGCGCAAAGGCTGAGGTAGCGGTCCTGCTGCTGGGTTGTTGCCCTCCTATGGCCTCCTCCACGTCTCCTGATGTACTGGCCTGTCTCCTGGTAGTGCCTCCATGCTCTGGACACTACGCTGACAGACACAGCAAACCTTCTTGCCACAGCTCACATTGATGTGCCATCCTGGATGAGCTGCACTACCTGAGCCACTTGTGTGGGTTGTAGACTCCATCTCATGCTACCACTAGAGTGAAAGCACCGCCAGCATTCAAAAGTGACCAAAACATCAGCCAGGAAGCATAGGAACTGAGAAGTGGTCTGTGGTCCCCACCTGCAGAACCACTCCTTTATTGGGGGTGTCTTGCTAATTGCCTATAATTTTCACCTGTTGTCTATTTCATTTGAACAACAGCATGTGCAATTTATTGTCAATTAGTGCTGCTTCCTAAGTGGACAGTTTGATTTCACAGAAGTGTGATTGACTTGGAGTTACATTGTGTTGTTTAAGTGTTCCCTTTATTTTTTTGAGCAGTGTACATTTGATTTGATTAGATTTGTGGTCAGATGAGACCAAAATGGAGCTCTTTGGCATCAACTCAACTCGCCATGTTTGGAGGCGGAGGAATGCTGCCTATGACCCCAAGAACACCATCCCCACTGTCAAAAATGGAGGTGGAAACTTTATGCTTTGGGGCTGTTTTTCTGCTAAGGGGACAGGACAACTTCACCGCATCAAAGGGACAATGGACGGGGCCATGTACCGTCAAATCTTGGGTGAAAACCTCCTTCCCTCAGCCAGGGCATTGAAAATGGGTCGCGGATGGGTATTCCAGCATGACAATGACCCAAAACACACAGCCAAGGCAACAAAAGAGTGGCTCAAGAAGAAGCACATTAAGGTCCTGGAGTGGCCTAGCCAGTCTCCAGACCTTAATCCCATAGAAAATCTGTGGAGGGAGCTGAAGGTTCGAGTTGCCAAACGTCAGCCTCAAAACCATAATGACTTGGAGAAGATCTGCAAAGAGGAGTGGGACAAAATCCCTCCTGAGATGTGTGCAAACCTGGTGGCCAACTACAAGAAACGTCTGACCTCTGTGATTGCCAACAAGGGTTTTGCCACCAAGTACTAAGTCATGTTTTGCAGAGGGGTCAAATACTTATTTCCCTCATTAAAATGCAAATCAATTTATAACATTTTTGACATGCGTTTTTCTGGATTTTTTTGTTGTTATTCTGTCTCTCACTGTTCAAATAAACCTACCATTAAAATTATAGACTAGTCATTTCTTTGTGAGTGGGCAAACGTACAAAATCAGCAGGGGATCAAATACTTTTTTCCCTCACTGTACTTTTTTTTATACACTGAGTGTTCAAAGCATTAGGAACACTTGCTCTTTCCATGACAGACTGACCAGGTCTGAATGGGCAAGACAAAAGATTTCTGTGCCTTTGAACAGGGTATGGTAGTAGGTGCCAGGCGCACCAGTTTGAATGTGTCAAGAACTGCAAGAACGCTGCTGGATTTTTTCAGTCATTAGTTTCCCGTGTGTATCAAGAATGGCCCACCAACCAAAGGACATCCAGCCAACTTGACAACTGTGGGAAGCATTGGAGTCAAAATGGGTCAGCATCGCTGTGAAACGCTTTCAACACCTTGTAGAGTCCATGCCCAGACAATTGGAGGCTGTTCTGAGGGCAAGAGAGGGTGTTCATGTTTCATACACGCCGTGTATATGCATCCTTCTTGACACCAAACACATCACTGGTGTGCGTGGCCAAAGAGATCTATTTCAGCGTCATCTGACCATAGCACCGATTCCAATCGAAGTGGCAGTCTCTACAGACTTGAACCCACTTAAAACCTGTGCATTGTAAAAAAAATAAGTGCTTTGTAACACAAACTAAAAAGGAGGCGAAACATTAACTTTGCTGGAGTATTGAAACACACGGTTGTGAGGGTCTTGGGACAGATTTAAAGTGTACTGAAACATTCATCCTGAGGTGTTCTGAAACATGGTGTGTTATAACACCACTTAATCAAGAGTTGTGCAACACCTTTGCCAGAGACTGGGAGCACTAACCCAGAAAATATTGAACACACTTATGGTGTTTTGAGTCCTGTGTGCAGTGCAGAATTAGATCCCTTCTCTATTGGTGTTGTTTCAACTCTCTAAAGCTCCTAAACACTATGATGCTGTTTCCAATCCCATCTAGTGCAGAATTAGATCTCTTCTTCTGGACTTTCCAAATACTGTAAATGGGAGTCTCTCCTCTTATTGTGTATTTCTTGCTCTTATATGGTGTGCTGATGAACTCATTGGTAATTTCAAAAGGTTAAATACACTATTAAGCTCAAACAAAGGATACACGAGAAAAGGGTTGTGAAAATACATGGATAATAACTAATCAATACAAAATTACTTTTTCAAGACATTATTGCAGCATCAAATGCTTAGAATTTTATTTAGGTATTAAACATTAAACAAGATTTCAAAGATCTGTAAGGTAAACAGAAATGTGGCTTTATATTTCATATTCATGGGGGGGAAATACAGGCAATGATCACTAATGTTAGCAGTAGCATTCATACAAAACTTCAGCCCAGGGCTCAATGTGATCCATTATAACAATGTATCTAACCTGAAACTTTATATTCAGATGGTACATAGCATGGAAGCTTGTTCAGGTGAATTGAATCACAGTACAGTTAGACGATATGATTGACAGTTGACAGTTCAGTTGGCATTAGTCTGTGATCCTGGTGTTGATTGGCTCTGGAAAGGATTGGCTAGCCGGTGGGTAACATAGTATGTATGTATGTATGTTTGTCTGCAGGAAGACAGAAATAGCAAATAATAACAAGCAATAATGATAGTACATTAATACGTAATTAGGTTATCATATTCTATAATATTAATACATGGCAACATGAATACAATTATTTAACATCAATAGAAATATGCAATAAGTTAATACAATATGAATGTCAAAAGTGGGATGCAATTACATGTGGTGTGGTAGGACCAAAGCTGGAACAAGCTAAAATGTGGCTGTATAGTGTAGCATATAGTATGTGGGGTACACAAACAGTAGATCAAACTCAAAGCTAGTAGGCAAACAAGCCAGCAGTATTAACTCAAAAGCTGGACTTAATTTGCATATAAAACAAGGTGCAAACAATGGTATGTTTCAATGAAGCACTATAATAGATTTCTCATTCTTTTTTTTTCTTTGTGAAAGTCATTTCTCATGCATCCAATCTGAAGCGCTACACTTTTCTGTGTACATGGAGTACTTTGAGAAGTGTTTGCGTTGATATTTTTGTTCAGTATTCATGTACACTCTTAGAATAAAGGGTTCTAGAAGGGTCCTGCTGTTAAGAGTGTAGCATCAAGAAAACAGATCAATGAATCAAAATCGCTTTTTTACTTAGACTATTAGTATTAGTAACCAAAATGCTACATAAAATACATGTTCTTATTGAGTGAATTACTTTTCTGTTTACTTTTCTGTTTCTACATTGTAGAATAATAGTGAAGACATCAAAACCATGAAATAACACATGGAATCATGTAGTAACCAAAAAAGTGTTAAACAAATCTAAATATATTTTATATAGCCACCCTTTTCCTCGATGACGGCTTTGCACACTCTTGGCATTCTCTCAACCAGCTTCACCTGGAATGCTTTCATTTTTTTGAGATGCAGAGTAGGTGAACGGATGATCTCCGCATGTGTGGGCCCCACCGTGAAGCATGGAGGAGGTGTGATGGTGTGGGGCTACTTTGCTGGTGACACTGTCTGTGATTTATTTAGAATTCAAGGCACACTTAACCAGCATTCCTACCACAGCATTCTGCAGTGATATGCCATCCAATCTGGTTTGCACTTATTGGGACTATCATTCATTTTTCAACAGGACAATGACCCAACACACCTCCAGGCTGTGTAAGGGCTATTTGACCAAGGAGAGTGATGAGGTGCTGCATCAGATGACCTGCCCTCCACAATCACCCAACCTCAACCCAATTGAGATGGTTTGGAATGAGTTGGACCGCAGAGTAAAGGAAAAGCAGCCAACAAATGCTCAGCATATGTGGGAATATATGTGGGAAGCATTCCAGGTGAAGCTGGAGGAGATAATCCCAAGAGTGTGCAAAGCTGCCATCATTGCAAAGGGTGGCTACTTTGAAGAATCTCAAATATAAAACATATTGTGATTTGTTTAACACTTTTTTGGTTACTACATGATTCCATATGTGTTATTTCATAGTTTTGATGTCTTCACTATTATTCTACAATGTAGAAAATAGTACAAATAAAGAAAAACTCTTGAATGAGAAGGTTTCCAAACTTTTGACTGGTACTGTTTTTATATACAATATAAATCAGTATTTGTATTATTTATTTTATAAAGTATTTTGCGCACATGTGTGTGTCTGTCTGTGTGTGTGTGTGTCTGTTTGTGTGAGTGTTTGTGTCAGACACAAAATGGTTTCCTTAAAGGTCTTCTTCAAGGCTCCACTTAAATAACATGAGGCTACAGTATTTTGTAATGAAGTAGGCCTTGAGAAGAAGACATGCTCCCACATCCTTCTACCACAGATTCACTGTCGCTACAACCTTGTAATGAGAGAACCTGCTTCGGTCACATCTACATTGTGACATACCCAATAGAATACTATGAATGTGGCTAACATGCTATAAGTCTGATAGCTGCCAGTACTGTGTCTATTGTATATATTTCCCTTCAGTGTCACAGATACTGTGGCCTCTGCACTCTAATGTGACTTTCAGTGGCTCAGTGGCTCTTGCAGCAGCATTGAATTGTGGGCCAGCCAATTTGTTGTGATTAATGTTGGGAACCCAGGGCCCCAGGTGAGACCAGCTAATTACAGGACGCTATAATTGCAACAAAAGTTGTTCTGTCACGACACATTAACCCAGTATTGTTTTGTTACGGAGAATGAATAAGTGTGTTTGTGTACTTGTGTGTGCATGTGCGTGTGTGTGTTTGTGCATGTGTGTATGTGTGTGTGGCTGCGTGTGTATGTGTTTGTACGTGTGTGTGTGTGTGTATGTGTGTGTGGGTTTGTGCACATGCATGTGCGTGCATGTGTGTTTGTTTGTGTGTGTGTGTGTGTGTGTGTGTGTGTGTTGGGGGAATGGGGATGGGTTCATTAGAGGCAGGTTATTTGATTATCCTACCTGCGTTTCTCACTCAAATGACAAATGTGCTCAAGTTGTGAATTCAGCCTTTATCGACCTGAACAAAAACCTGCCGTACACTATATTGAAGGAAACAATGGTTGGTTGGATGTGTAATTTGTACAGTTTGCAAGGTCAGCAGGAAGATGTCAATAGAAGGAACAACATGTGCAAACAACAGAATCAAATCAAAGTTTATTGGTCGCGTACACAGATTTGGAGATGTTGGTGCAGGTGAAGCAAAGAAATTAAGAGATATCAGAACGAGCAATGTCAGAGTCTGAATATATATATATAGTATAATGGTGTGTATGGACAGAATATGAATAGAACAGGTGTGTACAGGAGAACATATACAGGATGAGCCATGACTAGAATAGAGATATAAGATAAGCCATGACTAGAATAGAGATATAGGATAAGCCATGACTAGAATAGAGATATAGGATGAGCCATGACTAGAATAGAGATATAGGATGAGCCATGACTAGAATAGAGATATAGGATGAGCCATGACTAGAATAGAGATATAGGATGAGCCATGACTAGAATAGAGATATAGGATAAGCCATGACTAGAATAGAGATATAGGATGAGCCATGACTAGAATAGAGATATAGGATGAGCCATGACTAGAATAGAGATATAGGATGAGCCATGACTAGAATAGAGATATAGGATGAGCCATGACTAGAATAGAGATATAGGATAAGCCATGACTAGAATAGAGATATAGGATAAGCCATGACTAGAATAGAGATATAGGATAAGCCATGACTAGAATAGAGATATAGGATGAGCCATGACTAGAATAGAGATATAGGATGAGCCATGACTAGAATAGAGATATAGGATAAGCCATGACTAGAATAGAGATATAGGATGAGCCATGACTAGAATAGAGATATAGGATGAGCCATGACTAGAATAGAGATATAGGATGAGCCATGACTAGAATAGAGATATAGGATAAGCCATGACTAGAATAGAGATATAGGATAAGCCATGACTAGAATAGAGATATAGGATAAGCCATGACTAGAATAGAGATATAGGATGAGCCATGACTAGAATAGAGCTATAGGATGAGCCATGACTAGAATAGAGATATAGGATAAGCCATGACTAGAATAGAGATATAGGATAAGCCATGACTAGAATAGAGATATAGGATGAGCCGTGACTAGAATAGAGATATAGGATGAGCCATGACTAGAATAGAGTATATGCATATGAAGTGGGTAAAACAGTATGTAAACATTATTAAAGTTACCAGTGTTCAATGACTCATTACATTACATTTACATTTACATTAAATTTACATGTAAATGTAATGTAAATTGACTCAACGTACATACGGCAAAGCAGTCTCTAAGGTGCAGAGCAGAATACCGGGTGGTAGCCGGCTAGTAACAGTGACTAAGGTTCAGGACAGGGTACTGGGCGGAGGCCAGGTGGTGGTGACTGTTTTAATTAACAGTCTGATGGCCTCAGATAGCATTGATGCAACTATTGTGTCTCCTCCTTCTAGATGGTAGCGGGGTGAACAGGACGTGGCTCGGGTTATTGAAGTAATTGGTGATCTTCTTGGTCTTCCTGTAGATTTCCTGGAGGGCAGCATGCCTCTGAAGATGTGTTGGGCTGACTGTACCACCCTCTGGAGAGCCGTGCAGTTGAGTACGGTGCAATTGCTGTACCAGGCGGTGATACAGCCCGACAGGGAGCTCTCAATGATGCACATGTAGAAGTTTGTGAGGGTCTTAGGGGGCCAAGCATAATTTCTTCAGCCTCCTGAGATTGAAAAGGCGCTGTCAGGTCAGTGATGTGCACGCCGAGGAACATGAAGCTTTTGACCCTCTCCACTGCGGACCCGTCGATGTGGATGGGAGCGTGCTCTATTTGCTGTTTCCTGTAGTCCACGATTGGCTTCTTCGTTTTGTTGCTGTTGAGGGAGAGGTTATTTTCCTGGTATCACTCCACCAGGTCCCTCACCACCTCCCTGTAGGCTTTATCAATTGTTCTTGGTAATCAGGACTACCACTTTCGTGTAATCAGCAAACTTGATGATTGAGTTGGAGACATCCGTGGCCACGCAGTCATGGGTGAACAGGGAGTACAGGAGGGGGATGAGCCCGCACCCCTGTGGGGCCCCCGTGTTGAGGATCAGTGTGCCAGATGTGCTGTTGCCTACCTGACGGGATCAGCCCGTCAGGGAGTCTAGGACCCAGTTGCACAGGGCGGTATTCAGACCCAGGGCCCTGAATTTAGTGATGAGCTTGAAGGGCACTACGGTGTTAAAGGCTGAACTCTAGTCGATGAACAGCATTCTTACATAGGTATTCCTCTTGTCCAGGTGGAATAGCGCAGTGCGATGGCGATTGCGTTGTCCGTGGATCTGTTGAGGCGGTATGCAATTTGCAGTGGGTCTAGGTTGTCGGGTAAGGTGGAGGTTATATGGTCCTTAGCTAGCCTCTCAAAGCACTTCATTATGACAGACGTGAGTGCTATGGGGCGGTAGTCATTTAGTTCAGTTACCGTCACTTTCTTGGGTACAGAAACAATAGTGGACATTTTGAAGTAAGTGGGGACAAAAGACTGGGATATGAAGCGATTGAATATGTCCTTAAACATGATTACAAAACGTTTCATGTCCACTAGGGGACAAGCTATGGTTTTCTACCTCTTATTTCTAAATTTACAAAACTACTGAGAGTGAGAGAAAAACATACTGCTGTACAGTATCATTACATGTTCCTGTTCTTCTATTCTGTATATCATTACATGTTCCTGTTCTTCTATTCTGTATATCATTACATGTTCCTGTTCTTCTATTCTGTATATCATTACATGTTCCTGTTCTTCTATTCTGTATATCATTACATGTTCCTGTTCTTCTATTCTGTATATCATTACATGTTCCTGTTCTTCTATTCTGTATATCATTACATGTTCCTGTTCTTCTATTCTGTATATCATTACATGTTCCTGTTCTTCTATTCTGTATATCATTACATGTTCCTGTTCTTCTATTCTGTATATCATTACATGTTCCTGTTCTTCTATTCTGTATATCATTACATGTTCCTGTTCTTCTATTCTGTATATCATTACATGTTCATGTGCTTCTATTCTGTACCCGAAACACAGGGTTGCTTGCAATCAGCAGTGCCATTCAGTGTATTTCCTAGCCTATAGTTTTCAGAGCGCACTTTGTACAGTATATGTAGGCTACTGTGGGACGACAAACCAGAACTCGAGCTCTGAAGGCAACAAACCTGCTTGGAGACAGAACACGCAGGGAGGTTGCCAAGGAAACCAAGATGCAGAATGTCCTCTGCTCTGTACAGGTGTGATGCTCATAGATCAATAAGTCAGCGATGCCCCAAAACAACACAGCTTCTGTTTTACAGGAGGAGAAAAACCTGCCTGCATGCATCCTACTGCTGTTTAGGAAGCTAAAGAAAATCCTTCTTGCTACGAATTTACACATAGGAGACAGAAGGAGAGAAAGTGGATGGGGAGGGAGAGAGAGAGAGAGAGAGAGAGAGAGAGAGAGAGAGAGAGAGAGAGAGAGAGAGAGAGTGGATGAGAGGAAGAGAGAGAGCAGACACATGAGAGAATGAGAGAGAGTGAGAAAGAAAATGAAGAGAGAAGATAGAGAAGAACAGAGTGAGAGAAAATAAATGCAGAGAGATGGACAGAGACAAGAGGGAGATAGAGTTGAGTAGGAGAAGAAGAGAGGAGACACAGCAGAGCAGTCAGAAAATATCATCCCTCCCCTGCTTAGCTAACTAGCATCAGGATCAATATTTGCGTAAAGAGTGGTGTGCAGATGAATACAGGAATGACAGAGACACTTACGGGGATATAAAAAAAACGAGACATGCAGGCTGAAACCCACACAGTAAAGAATAATCCAAGCTGTCATTCAGAAGTATTGACTGGACTGTCCAGGTGTGTAGACAGTAGGGAGGACTATCTGACTGGACTGTCCAGGCCTGTAGAAAGTAGGGAGGACTATCTGACTGGACTGTCCAGGCCTGTAGACAGTAGGGAGGACTATCTGACTGGACTGTCCAGGCCTGTAGAAAGTAGGGAGGACTATCTGACTGGACTGTCCAGGCCTGTAGAAAGTAGGGAGGACTATCTGACTGGACTGTCCAGGCCTGTAGAAAGTAGGGAGGACTATCTGACTGGACTGTCCAGGCCTGTAGAAAGTAGGGAGGACTATCTGACTGGACTGTCCAGGCGTGTAGACAGTAGGGAGGACTATCTGACTGGACTGTCCAGGCCTGTAGACAGTAGGGAGGACTATCTGACTGGACTGTCCAGGCCTGTAGACAGTAGGGAGGACTATCTGACTGGACTGTCCAGGCCTGTATAAAGTAGGGAGGACTATCTGACTGGACTGTCCAGGCCTGTAGACAGTAGGGAGAACTATCTGACTGGACTGTCCAGGCCTGTAGACAGTAGGGAGGACTGTCCTCTGTGAAGTATACACTGTTATGTTATCTGACCTTTTTTATGTTATCTGGCCTCTGTTTTCTCCTGGGCGTCATGGGGATGAGAATAAAATAAGAGTTCACATTTCTACCATCTGCACCTGTATCATTTCATACACCTGTATTTCTTGAAGATGTAACCTGGATAAGGTTTATACTGATGCTTTGGGGGTGGGGGGATAAATCTATGTCGACATTACTTTGTGGTATTGTCCAAAGGATTAGTACAGGGAAAATCTTAACCTCGGTCTGATCTTCTCTTACTGAGAACATCCCCCTCATATATTTTCCTTTACACTCGACCATGACATATAATCAACAAAAAGATCATGTTAGAGAGATAGGAAGAGAGAGAGAGAGAGAGAGAGAGATAGAGAGTAGGAGGAAGTGGACAGGGAATTGGAGGAGGCCATAGCTTTCATTTGCTGACCTTCAGCCTTACGAAGAAAAACAAGACATAGTCTGAAAGGCAAGATAGAAGACACAGCAGGCCCTGGTAGTGGAGCATTTCTCCCTGCCTGTCAGAGGAGAGAAGTGAAGGGGGAGCATTTCTCCCTGCCTGTCAGAGAAGAGGAGGGGGGCATTTCTCCCTGCCTGTCAGAGAAGAGAAGTGAAGGGGGGCATTTCTCCCTGCCTGTCAGAGAAGAGAAGCGAAGGGGGGGGGGGGGCATTTCTCCCTGCCTGTCAGAGAAGAGGAGAGAAGTGAAGGGGGAGCATTTCTCCCTGCCTGTCAGAGAAGAGGAGGGGGGGCATTTCTCCCTGCCTGTCAGAGAAGAGAAGTGAAGGGGGGCATTTCTCCCTGCCTGTCAGAGAAGAGGAGGGGGGCATTTCTCCCTGCCTGTCAGAGAAGAGAAGTGAAGGGGGGCATTTCTCCCTGCCTGTCAGAGAAGAGAAGCGAAGGGGGGGGGGGGGGCATTTCTCCCTGCCTGTCAGAGAAGAGGAGGGGGGGCATTTCTCCCTGCCTGTCAGAGAAGAGAAGTGAAGGGGGGCATTTCTCCCTGCCTGTCAGAGAAGAGAAGCGAAGGGGGGGGGGGGGGGGGCATTTCTCCCTGCCTGTCAGAGGAGAGAAGAGGAGAGGAGGGGGGGCATTTCTCCCTGTCTCTCAGAGAAGAGAAGTGAAGGGGGGGCATTTCTCCCTGTCTGTCAGAGGACAGAAGAGGAGAGGAGGGGGGGCATTTCTCCCTGTCTGTCAGAGGAGAGAAGAGGGGGCTGTAGTGGAGCGGGTCGACAGCTTCAAGTCCTTGGCGTCCACATCACTAAGGAATTAACATGGTCCACACACACTCACACAGTTGTGAAGACGGAACGACAGCGCCTCTTCCCCCTCAGATCCTCAAACAGTTCTACAGCTGCATCATCGAGAGCATCTTGATTGGCTGCATCACCGCTTGGCGCTACAGAGGGCGGGGAGTATGACTCAGTACATCACTGGGGCCGAACCCCATGCCATCCAGGACTTCTATACCAGGCTGAGTCAGAGGAAGGCCCCGAAAATTGCCAAAGACTCCAGCCACCCAAGCCATAGACTGTTTTCTCTGCTAGTGCACCAAGTCAGGAACAAACAGGACCCTGAACAGATTCTACCCCCAAGCCATAAGACTGCTAAACAAGACTGCTAACTAACTAATCAAATGGCTACCCGGACTACCTCCATTGACACTTATTTTTACTGACGCTATATACACACACTGGACTCTACCCACACACTCATACATACTTACACTGACACCCCAACACAAACACACTACATACACCCACACACACATGACACGCACACACATGCATACTGATGCCACACACACACACACACTCACACACAGGAGAGAAGAGAAGGGGGGATAACCTCTCCCTGGTTGATGGAGGAGAGAAGAGAAGTGAAGGGGGGATAATTTCTCCCTGGTTGATGGAGGAGAGAAGAGAAGTGAAGGAGGGATAATTTCTCCCTGGTTGATGGAGGAGAGAAGAGAAGAGAAGGGGGGATAATTTCTCCCTGGTTGATGGAGGAGAGAAGAGAAGAGAAGGGGGGATAATTTCTCCCTGGTTGATGGAGGAGAGAAGAGAAGTGAAGGAGGGTAATTTCTCCCTGGTTGATGGAGGAGAGAAGAGAAGAGAAGGGGGGATAATTTCTCCCTGGTTGATGGAGGAGAGAAGAGAAGTGAAGGGGGGATAATTTCTCCCTGGTTGATGGAGGAGAGAAGAGAAGTCAAGGGGGGATAATTTCTCCCTTGTGATGAAGGAGAGGAGAGATGGGGGATAATTTTCCCTGCGTTACGGAGAAGAGGAGTGAAGGGGGATAATTTTCCCTGCGTTACGGAGAAGAGGAGTGAAGGGGGATAATTTTCCCTGCGTTACAGAGAAGAGGAGTGAAGGGGGATAATTTTCCCTGCGTTACAGAGAAGAGGAGTGAAGGGGGATAATTTTCCCTGCGTTACAGAGAAGGGGCGTGAAGGGGGGATAATTTTCCCTGCGTTACGGAGAAGAGGAGTGATGGGGGGCTTTTATGTACGTTGCCACTGCGGTTAAGATCAGGAAGGAGACATTTTTATGAGGCCTAAGTGTGTGTGTGTGTGTGTGTGTGTGTGTGTGTGTGTGTGTGTGTGTGTGTGTGTGTGTGTGTGTGTGTGTGTGTGTGTGTGTGTGTGTGTGAGTGTGAGTGTGTGTGTGTGTGTGTGTGTGTGTGTGTGTGTTTTCCGAGTCCTGGGCTGGCAGAAAGCAGGTGGCAGGAGGAAAGGCAGTGAAAACACCATAAAGGCAGCCAGGTGAAACAGCAGTCACATAGAAATAACTAGGCTAAAGTTAGCATGAATGTACATGCAATCAGTGGGCTGTTTTAGAAAGAGGCACGCCAGGAAACTATGTGAAGGGTTTTTACCTGGGACTTAATATTATAGCTAAGCAATTGGACCACACAAGCACAAATAGCCCCTCTGAAAATTACATTTCCATGTACATACAATATCAAAACTGTTATAAAAGCATATTGTACTGCAACATTTCAGCTGAGGGGGGGGGGGGTATATTACATAGTTTAGAGCGCAGGGGGAAGAAAAATTCACTGGTACACTGAGCTGACCTATGGTGACTAAAAAGTGAGGACAAGTTATGGTTCCATGTGGAAGCTTTTCGAAAATGAACAGATTAATGGGACAAGCGCCGTTGCTAACTAGCATTGCTTGTCCCATTGTTGCAAAGAGTTATGGGATATTAGAATCCTCTGGTCTTAACCTTTGTCAACTTCAACCTAGAGTGCCCTAAGATAAACCCCCATCTCCCAACAGAACACGTACAATAAATGTGTAACGTCTGCTTCCAGCTCACACTCTCAAACACATAGATCCCCTGAACGCAACTCACTCTCCAGATCCCAATCACCTGAATTCTGATCACCTGTTCACACACCTTTATGTCATGATCACACAGTATTTAGTTCAGTTGTTTGCACCCCATCATTGTGAGGTATTGTTTGTTTTGTGAAACACTTCTATTCGGAGCACTGGTTTTCTTGCAATTTAATCCTCCCGTTTATGATAGTTTTTGCCTATTCCCTACCTGTACTTTAGCCTATCGGATTTCCTGTTTTCTACCTATTGCCTGATCTCCCGGATGACGTTACTAGCCTTTTCCCTGCCTATACTGTTGCCTTTTTGGACCCGCTGTGTATGACCATCTCCCTGCCCCTGGACCCAGCTACCTGCCTCCTCCTGTGGTCCTTTAACAATAAACACCTGCTGCGCCCTGCGCTTAAAACCAGCTCTCTGTCTCCTATCATGTTCATTACAAAATGTAACACGGACTCATGTAGTCATAACATCCCACTTAACATCCCACTTAACATCCCACACTAGTTGTTTAAAATCAAACTAATTGGGTTTCGCCTTTTATTTGTCGATTAATTGTTGGAGTAGTGACTCAAAATGGGTCAAAATTCTACAAATATACAGAACAAAATAACCTTGTGCATTTCAGGTAAAATAACAAATGTTTATATCCCAGGACAAATAAGCTAGCAACAGCAATCTAGCTAGCTAAATGTTCATCAACGTTTCGACCTGTCCCCAAATTAATATATTTGGTTCAGAGTTCGCTTTGATATTTCAACCTGCTTGTTCTGATCACGTCTGGTGTGGATGGACAAAATCAACATGCATGCGGACTCATGCGCGGGTCGGTCTCGTCAGCATTATATGTAACCATACCAAACGTTATATGTCATACTAATTTGAGTGTCCCGGATTTACATTTATTATGTTACGTCTAGTCTATGAGACCAGGCTGATAAATGTGAGGTCATTTAGAACGCTGAATGAAGCCGCAATGAGAACCTAGCAACACATTGGATTGCAATGAGAACCTAGCAACACATTGGATTGCAATGAGAACCTAGCAACACATTGGGTTGCAATGAGAACCTAGCAACACATTGGTTGCTCTAATAGAATTATATTCGGCTGATGTCAGCAATCATCACAACAGGACTCTTACATCATTTTTACGAGTCAGCAGGAGTGGGACGGCGCTCCTGAAGCCCCCAGCTTCACAGAGGATTTAGCTTAATAAGGCCTCGCTATAGATTTCCCTAGAGGTCAATTGTAGAGGGTGGTTAAAAACGAAACCAACTGGAGCAGTGATGTATGATTGCACTGACCTAGTAAAACACAACTTGTTTATGGAGACTGGAGATACACTCTGCACTGGGAAGGACAAGGACATGCAAACACGTTAATGCAATACTGTGGGTTTGGTCATGGATTGAAAGGTTGGTGAAAGAGAGAAAGATAACTAGCTACCAATGGACGTTGAAGCTAAATAAAGAAACGGTTATGACTCACACTGGTCATGTAAGTCTATTGGCTTCTCACTTGGTAGACATTGAGGTCAGTGACGTCACAACTTCAGTGGGTGGCTTTAGCCTCACTAATGTCATATGAGGCTGATAAAGAAGGACGTTATCTGAATTGACACAATGAACCATAACAGGGGGTGCAAAGGACTTTATCTGAAATGACACAATGAACCTTAACAGGGGGTGCAAAGGACTTTATCTGAAAAGACATGAGTAAACATTATGTTTCATTTCCATCGGTCTCTTATGAACTCATCAGAAATGAGAATTATATTTTTTTTTCGTTGATTTAACCTAATATAACAGTAAATTACAGTACCATCGGGAATAAGAGGCTTTGTATAAAACATCCCTCATCTAATTAATGTATATAATTACATGATATGCCTATTACAGTAATATTTTGTAAGCTTAATTTGCTCCTGAGATGCGGTACTACTATGACTGACCCTGTAAAACAACACATTTCAGTGCACCTGTCATACTACTATGGCTGACCCTGTAAAACAACACATTTCACTGTACCTGTATGTGACAAAGAAACATAAAAAAATATATACAGTGAATATTAATAATATGTATATTATTACAATAATAAGTTATTGCTATATACAGGAGGTACCTAGACCAGTCTTTAGCCTGCCATGTCTCAGAGAGAGTTGGGCTATGCAAAGAAATATGTATTTTAAATTCGAATTACAGTAATACACACTTAAAATAGGATAAATATAAGCACCATTAACATTTGATCTAAATCTCTGCAAACGCCTGCACACCAGGGCCAGAGTTGGTGATCACTGACCTAAATGTTTTCTTTCAACCCCCATATCAGGAGCAATACAGTTAGGGCTTGATTCAATCCGTAGCGCTGAAGACCCGCGTTACAGCGCCATAGAAATTTAAAGGCAGTGTTCCCGCGTTCGCGGAGACTGCATTCACTGTAAATGCTGCATATGTCGGCTTAATCTGAAATGACCTTTAAAATGTTCCATCGCGCTATACCGCAGATCTTCAGAGCTACGGATTTAATCGAGCCCCAAGTTGGTTTTGTGAGGATGAGGTGTTGTTTCTGTCTGGCGGGGCAGCAGGATTGAATGCTATGGGCCCTCTCAGACAACAGCCCTTGGCCCTTCTTGATCCAGTCCTCTGGAAACTAAGTGGCAGCCCCGGCTCAGAATCTTAAGTGGGATCTGTGTCCACCTGTTTGTTTGTGAGCGAGGCAAAGGTGAAGGAGTCTGCATAGAGGCGGTCAGCAGGTAGCAGGGGTAAACCCCAGCGTAGAGGAGGTTGTTCGGTTTACATTACCTCAGGCTCCAGTCTCGTCTTGGGAGACAGAGAATCATTGTTTCTGCCTTAGGCACTGTCATCTGCCTGTTTTGTGAGGACAGGGAGACAATGGAGAGGACAGAATGGACAGACATAAGAGAGAATAAACTGAATTGAATTTAGAGGGAGGGTGTGAGCAAGAAAGGGACGAGGACAGAGATAGAGACAGGAATAGACAGCGGGAGGAACAGTGACAGTGGCATTAGCCTGTCTGTCTGTCTGTCCCCATACTGGCAGACTGTGTGTTTAGGAGTTGAGCTCTGGCCAGTCCTCTCCTTAGTGCTTACTAACAGAATGAGTCACGCGGTTGAGGAGGAGGACACAGAGTGTTAATAACAGGTTATTAACATCCTTCTGCAGAGGCCCAGGGAAAATGTGTGCATGTGCACATGCTTGTGTGTCTGTGTGTGTGTGCGTGTTTGTGTGTGTGGTTACAGGCCCAGCCCTGGGTAAAGGGAGCCAGTCAAGGGAGAATGAAGGATGGAGGATTCCCGAGGGATGCTGGGCTGCGGGTCCACCCAGGTGGAAGTCTTGGTGGCTGGGCTCCAGATCCGCCTCAGTGTCCCTGTGTCCCACTTCCGCCTGGAAGGCTGAGTTGTATTTCAGATGCAAAGCCCAGTCAAGCAAACACAAAGGCAGTGATCCGCATATGATTTCACATTGGACATTTTTTTATTTCTGAGTATTCCTCTGGTGGAATATTTTTCGGTGGATCTTTTCTGTAGATATGGAGAACCATTTTTACTTCAACAATGTTGGTCCTGTGGTGATGCCGGTGCCTTACGCTTCATAGTGACATCTATGTCTGGTTCAACCTGAGTCTCTGATGATAAAGAGTGGATAAAGAGTGGATAAAGAGTGGATAAAGTGTGCATAAAGAGTGCATAAAGAGTGGATAAAGAGTGGGTAAAGAGTGGATAAAGAGTGGATAAAGAGTGGATAAAGAGTGGGTAAAGAGTGGGTAAAGAGTGGGTAAAGAGTGGGTAAATAGTGGATAAAGAGTGGATAAAGAGTGGGTAAAGAGTGGGTAAAGAGTGGGTAAAGAGTGGATAAAGAGTGCATAAAGAGTGGATAAAGAGTGGGTAAAGAGTGGATAAAGAGTGGATAAAGAGTGCATAAAGAGTGGATAAAGAGTGGGTAAAGAGTGGATAAAGAGTGGATAAAGAGTGCATAAAGAGTGGATAAAGAGTGGGTAAAGAGTGGGTAAATAGTGGATAAAGAGTGGGTAAAGAGTGGGTAAAGAGTGGATAAAGAGTGCATAAAGAGTGGATAAAGAGTGGGTAAAGAGTGGATAAAGAGTGGATAAAGAGTGGATAAAGAGTGCATAAAGAGTGCATAAAGAGTGGATAAAGAGTGGGTAAAGAGTGGATAAAGAGTGAGTAAAGAGTGGATAAAGAGTGGGTAAAGAGTGGATAAAGAGTGGGTAAAGAGTGGGTAAATAGTGGATAAAGAGTGGGTAAAGAGTGGGTAAATAGTGGATAAAGAGTGGGTAAAGAGTGGGTAAAGAGTGGATAAAGAGTGCATAAAGAGTGGATAAAGAGTGGGTAAAGAGTGGATAAAGAGTGGATAAAGAGTGGATAAAGAGTGCATAAAGAGTGCATAAAGAGTGGATAAAGAGTGGATAAAGAGTGGGTTGTGAAGGCATAGTGTGCAGCATGACTAGGGAGAATTGTTTTGACGCTCTGCAGTGCATGACATTGACATACTGGATTTAATTAGTTTATCTCTTAAAACCTGTTATGGCTAGGGGTTCCGCTAGCGGAACGTTTCCACAACATCCGGTGAAATTGCAGAGCGCAAAATTCCCAATTTGTTTTAATAAATATTTAATTTTCATACAATCACAAGTGCAATACACCAAATTAAAGCTTAACTTCTTGTTAATCCAGCCACCGTGTCAGATTTCAATAAGGCTTTACGGCGAAAGCAAACCATGCAATTATCTGAGGACAGCACCCCATCATACAAACACATGACAATCATATTTCAACCCGCCAGAAATAACGATATAATTCATGCCTTACCTTTGAAGATCATCTTCTGTTGGCACTCCAAAATGTCCCATAAACATCACAAATGCTCCTTTTGTTCGATTAATTCATTTGGCGCGTTTGATTCAGAAAAACACCGGTTCCAACTCCCTCAACATGACTACAAATGATCTAATAAATTACCTGTAAACTTTGTCCAAATATTTCAAGCAACTTTCCTAATCCAACTTAAGGTATTTTAAAACGTAAATAATCAATAAAATTTAAGATGGGATAAACTTTGTTCAATAGTGGATAAAATGAAAGTGGAGCGAGCTCCAGGTCATGCCCCCCAAACAAAACAGTCCACTTGGCTATACACCCAGAAAGGAAAGGGCTACTTCTTCATTTCTCAAAGGAAAAACATCACCAATTTCTAAAGACTGTTGACATCTAGTGGAAGCCATAGGAACTGCAACCAGATGCTTCAGGAATCTAGATTCACATAGAAAACCAATTGAAAACACAGTCACCTCAACAACAAAAAAATCCTGGATGGTTTGTCCTCGGGGTTTCGTCTGCCAAATAAGTTATGTTATACTCACAGACATAATATTAACAGTTTTAGAAACTTTAGAGTGTTTTCTGTCCAAATCTACCATTTATATGCATATCCTAACGTCTGGGCCTGAGTAGCAGGCAGTTTACTTTGGGCACACTTTTCATCCGGATGTGAAAATACCGCCCCCTAGCCCGAAGAGGATCGGATGCTTTTTTTCAATTTTCACCTAAAATGACATACCCAAATCTAAAGCAAGGATATGCATATTCTTGATACCATTTGAAAGGAAACACTTTGAAGTTGATGGAAATGTGAAATTCATGTAGGACAATATAACACATTCAATCTGGTAAAAGATAATACAAAGAAAAAAACAGTTTTTTTGTATTTTTTTTACCATCATCTTTGAAATGCAAGAGAAAGGCCATAATGTATTATTCCATTCCATGCGCAATTTAGATTTTGGCCACTAGATGGCAACAGTGTATGTGCAAAGTTTTAGACTGATCCAATGAACCATTGTGTTTCTGTTCAAAATGTTGTATCAAGACTGCCCAAATGTGCCTAATTGGTTTATTAATAACTTTTCAAGTTCATAACTGTGCACTCTCCTCAGACAATAGCATGGTATTCTTTCACTGTAATAGCTACTGTAAATTGGACAGTGCAGTTAGATTAACAAGAATTTAAGCTTTCTGCCAATATCAGATATGTCTATGTCCTGGGAAATGTTCTTGTTACTTACAACCTCATGCTAATCGCATTAGCCTACGTTAGCTCAACCGTCCCGAGGGGGACCCACCAATCCTGTAGAGGTTTAATGGTCTTTCTATGTCTATTGTATTTGATTAAGTATGAATACTGTGAGCCTTTAGACTTTCATTGTAATTCTTTCTGCTCCTGGGTGGATGTGTATACATGTCCACCATGAATGAAGCCTCAACACGCTCAGTTGACTTTGAGAACAATGAATGACAAGTATACCCTGGATATTCTACCTTAAACGCTTTTGTAGAACAACAACAACAACAAAAAATCAATTTGGAGCCTGTCCATTCTCCCTTCTCCGAAGAACTAAAATACACTTCCCTGACATCTCAATTGTGTGGTGAATTACAGAGCAGAGAGAGGAGGGGGCCTGCACTTCATTCTGGGGGAGATCTGATGAAGACACATTCAGGTTAGGGCTTGCTGTGTCTTTAGTAGAAATGTCAACAGGTGCTGTCAGGTCTAAGGAATGAACAGAGACTGTATCTGAAATGGCAGCCTATCCCCTATATAGTGCATTACTTTTGACTCGGGCCCATAGGGCCCAAAGGGCTCTGGTCAAAAGCAGTGCACTATATAGGTAATAGGGTGTAATTTCAGCCTCAGAGTTTTAACTGTATGGTCAGTGAGAACCTAAAAAAGCAATCATGGAAAGATAGGCTTCCAAAATTATTTCACTGATATCACTGCTGAAATGTGAGAGGTTGTTATCAGACACTGAAACCACAAAAAAACTGACTGAAATAAATGTCATTTTTATTATCATAAAATTACTATAAATCGGATTGACCAGTTTTCGCAGTCATGGGATGATCGAGAACTATAGTTATCTCTTTCACAGATATAGGCTGAGGCAAAAGCTATTCATCTTGCTATGGGGAAATGATGTGAAATATATTCTACAGCAGATATTACTGGCTAAAATAGCAACGCGGCCTCAGAGCATTTCGTATTATTCCATAAATAAATCCGAGACACCCCATTTAGAATGAAGTGTTCCATTTCGTATCGTACATACAGTTGAAGTCGGAGGTTTACATACACCTTAGCCAAATACATTTAAACTCAGTTTTTCTCAATTCCTGATATTCAATCCTAGTAAAAATTCCCTGTCTTAGGTCAGTTAGGATCACCAATTATTTTAAGAATGTGAAATGTCAGAATAATAGTAGAGAGAATGATTTATTTCAGCTTTTATTTCTTTCTTCACATTCCCAGTGGGTCAGAAGTTTACATACACTCAATTAGTATTTGGTAGCATTGCCTTTAAATTGTTTAACTGGGGTCAAACATTTCAGGTAGCCTTCCACAAGCTTCCCACAACAAGATAGGTGAATTTTGGACCATTCCTCCTGACAGAGCTGGTGTAACTGAGTCAGGTTTGTAGGCCTCCTTGCTTGCACACGCTTTTTCAGTTCTGCCCACACATTTTCTATAGGATTGAGGTCAGGGCTTTGTGATGGCCACTCCAATACCTTGACTTTGTTGTCCTTAAGCCATTTTGCCACAACTTTGGAAGTATGCTTGGGGTCATTGTCCATTTGGAAGACCCATTTACGACCAAGCTTAAACTTCCTGACTAATGTTTTGAGATGTTGCTTCAATATATCCACATAATTTTCCTCCCTCATGATGCCATCTATTTTGTGAAGTGCACCAGTCCCTCCTGCAGCAAAGCATCCTCACAACATGATGCTGCCACCCCCGTGTTTCACGGTTGGGATGCTGTTCTTTGGCTTGCAAGCTTCTCCCTTTTTCCTCCAAACATAACGATTGTCATTATGGCCAAACAGTTCTATTTTTGTTTCATCAGACCAGATGACATTTCTCCAAAAATTATGATCTTTGTCCCCATGGGCAGTTGCAAACCGTAGTCTGGCTTTTTTATGGCGGTTTTGGAGCAGTGGCTTCTTCCTTGCTGAGCGGCCTTTCAGGTTATGTCGATATAGGACTCATTTTATTGTGGATATCGACATAACCTGGTTTCCTACAGCCTCTTCACAAGGTTATTTTCTGTTGTTCTGGGATTGATTCGCGCTTTTCGCACCAAAGTACGTTCATCTCTAGGAGACAGAACGCGTCTCCTTTCTGAGCGTTATGACGGCTGCTTGGTCCCATGGTGTTTATACTTGCATACTACTGTTTGTACAGATGAACGTGGTACCTTCAGGCGTTTGGAAATTGCTCCCAAGGATGAACCAGACTTGTGAAGGTCTACGATTTTTTTTCTGAGGTCTTGGCTGATTTCTTTTGATTTTCCCATGATTTCAAGCAAAGAGGCACTGAGTTTGAAAGTAGGCCTTGAAATACATCCACAGGTACACCTCCAACCTCAAATGATGTCAATTAGCCTATCAGAAGCTTCTAAAGCCATGACATAATTTCCTGGAATTTTCCAAGCTTTTAAAGGCACAGTCAACTTAGTGTATGTAAACTTCTGACCCGCTGGAATTGAGATACACTGAATTATAAGTGAAATAATCTGTCTGTAAACAATTGTTGGAAAACATTGCTTGTGTCATGCACATGTCATGCCAAAACTATAGTTTGTTAACAAGGAATTTGTGGAGTAGTTGAAAAACGAGTTTTAATGACTCGAACCTAAGTGTATTTAAACTTCCGACTATTAATTTGCGGATGCCCATCATCCATTTTGTATATGTTACTGATTACAATTTGTACAATATGTTCCGAATTGCAATTCATACAATATGTTAAGAATTTGCAAAACATACAGTATGTAAAAAATCTGCTTAACTAATGACATGTAACGAATTCCAATTTGCTCTGGCTAAAGTTATCTAGGCGGCTCGGTGGCTAATGCTAATGTTAGCTCGCTGGAAAACGTTAGCAAAGCTAGGCGTTAGGGGTTCAGTTTAGGGTTATGGTTAGGTAACATGCTAGGTAGCAGCAAAGTAGCTAAAAAGTTGTACATAGTTGCAAAGTTGCTAATTAGCTAAAATGCTAAAGTTGACCAAACCTTCTATCTTATGTAATCATGCCAAAAGTAACATATCATACTAATTTCAGAACCGGATTTACAATTACTATATTACGTCTAGTCTATTAGACCAGTCTGAAGAGAGAAGGGGGGGTGTTAGGGGTGGATAGCTGCATTATGACCTTTCAAAATGAAACAGATCCAAGGAATTCCGCTGGACAGAAATAAATGGCAAAGAGCTAGCTACACTGTTACAGCTAGACCACACAAGACTAGCCACATAAAACAGCTTGTATGTTTGATTAATAACTCTCCATTTGCTGCCAGTATTCAAATGCTTAGCAAATCAAATATTCACTTTTTCTACATACCCCAGCCCTTTTTGTTTGGCAAACACACGATGGTACAGGCTATAAAACTAGAAACTGCCCTGGCCATTAGTCTACACAGCTGAATGATAAATCTCCATAAATATGGATTTAGTGTCTTAAAGCTGCAGACATGGCCACTTCCCAGTCTAGTTCACCACTTGTTTGGAGTATTACTGATGTAAGCAGGGAGCCACTAACCCAAACACCATTATGGGTTTATTATCACTTAGCTACATCATATGCTAAGCTCGTTTAGAGGCTTTGTTGTTTTGGGCTTTGCTGATCTGTTAAAAGCGTTAAAATCTTTGTGGGCAAATATTGTGTCTTTATAAACACATACAGTATGTTTCCTAACACCATATGATATTATGTGAAATTGCAAATGCCAAATAGAAAAAAACAATCTCACATCTTTTGCTGCTCTCTTTTTCTCGTCTCCAGAGAGGGTCTGGTTGCTATGTTGGTTGCTAGCAAGTGACCAGTCCCAACAGTGAATTGAGTCAGGTGTTCTGGAGCTTTTCTCACATAACAGGATCTAATTCTGAGAATAGTCCCTCTCTGTTCCCTCCTAAAACACTCAGCAATCATCATTTCCCTCCTAAATCAGCAATCATCATTTAACACAGCAGGAGGATAGGATGTCTCAGCTTTCCTACTCTACCTACAACCCAATCCCAGTCCGCTACAGTTACGTTTTTATGTTTTCTGTTAAATTGCCTTCTCTCATGAGAACTCTCAATACTGGCACAGTAGCTTCAATAATGCCTGATGGTCAGCTTCATTTTGTACTTTTCATTTCTCCCATTGGCAGTCATTCATCATTTGGAATACGGACTGCAGCTATTATATTCTATTATATTCTATATATTCTGTCTTTCAGGTGGCAGGTGCCCAAACTGAAAAAATGGAACCCAGCAATCAGCTTTGTATTTCTGCCTCTCTCTGCTGCGCGTTTCAGCCAACCAGACCGAATATGGATGATGTAAATCAAGCTTTATCAAGAGTTAACCAAATAGTATGCTGCTGTAGTTAGCTACACACACCTTACCAGTGACTGTATCTCAAGCCATGTATGTTTGGATAACAGACCCGTACAATCTCAGTACAGGGTAGACTGAGAAAAGGCACAACCTGGCGTGTTCAACCTCTGTACAGGACAGACGAACAAGCACAACCTGGCGCGCGCAAGCTCTGTACAGGGCAGACCAACAGGCGCATCCAACGGACGGGGTGAGGTGGAGGGTGGCAAACTTGACAACGACTTATGGGCAATGGGTTCAGAACAACAACAAACTTTATATAAAGGGCACAGGTTGACTCCTATCTGTGCTAGTGTCTAATTCTATATAGAACACAACAGAACATTCTTTCATGTCAGCAGCACTCAGAACCAACACCACTGAGAGTTCTCTGAATAGAGGAGAGGAACACCATAAGTGAACTAGCCTTAGAGAGACAATGCAATATGCACTCTTAAACAAAGGCTCAGGAAAGACTTTGCCCTGATTCTGACTCCTCTGCAATGATGAAACCAAGTCGACTGACGTGCCAACTGTTCAGAAAGCCTCGGAAGTGCTTTTAGATTTGACTGAACATAGTTTAATCTTCTTGACAGTAGGATGCATTACACAAGGGTTCACCTCGACACTTACAATGTGAATTACACACCTCATGTTGGAGCATCCATTAGCAGGCAAGTCCCTACTAGATCTTTTTCAACTTGAACATACACTTTACACACCATATACACACTACATATACACAATATATACAAAAGTAAGTGGACACCACTTCAAATCAGTGGATTTGGAAATTTCAGCCACACCATTGCTGACAGGTAATTAAAATTGAGCACAAAGCCATGCAATCTCCATAGACAATCACTGGCAGTAGAATGGCTTTGCTGAAGAACTCAGTGACTTTCAATGTGGCACCGTCATAGGATGCCACCTTTCCAACAAGTTAGTAAATCAAATTTTTGCCATGCTAGAGCTACCCCGGTCAACTGTAAGTGCTGTTATTGTGAAGTGGAAAAGTCTAGGAGCAACAACGGCTCAACTGCGAAGTGGCTATCACAGACTGGAACATGTTCCGGAATTCTTCCAATGGCATTGAGGAGTACACCACATCACTCATTGGCTTTATCAATAAGTGCATCGAGGACGTTGTCCCCACAGTGACTGTTCATACATACCCCAAACAGAAGCCATGGATTACAGGCAACATTCGCACTGAGCTAAAGGGAAGAGATGCCGCTTTCAAGGTGCGGGACTCCAACCCGTAAGCTTACAAGAAATCCTGCTATGCCCAGCAACGAACCATCAAACAGGCAAAGCGTCAATACAGGGCTAAGACTGAATCATACTACACCGGCTCCGACGCTCGTCTTACGTGGCAGGGCTTGCAAGCTATTACAGACTACAAAGGGAAGCACAGCCGCGAGCTGCCCAGTGACACGAGCCTACCAGATGAGCTAAATCACTTCTATGATCGCTTCGAGGAAAACAACACTGAGGCATGCATGAGAGCATCAGCTGTTCCGGACGACTGTGTGATCACGCTCTCCGTAGCCGACGTCAGTAAGACATTTAAACAGGTCAACATACACAAGGCTGCGGGGACAGACGGATTACCAGGACATGTGCTCCGGGCATGTGCTGACCAACTGGCAGGTGTCTTCACTGACATTTTCAACATGTCCCTGATTGAGTCTGTAATACCAACATGTTTCAAGCAGACCACCATAGTCCCTGTGCTCAAGAACACAAAGGCAACCTGTAGCACTCATGTCCGTAGCCATGAAGTGCTTTGAAAGGTTGGTCAGGGCTCACATGAACACCATTATCCCAGAAACCCTAGACCCACTCCAATTTGCATACCACCCAAACAGACCCACAGATGATGCAATCTCTATTGCACTCCACACTGCCCTTTCCCACCTGGACAAAAGGAACACTTACGTGAGAATGCTATTCATTGACTACAGCTCAGCGTTCAACACCATAGTACCCTCAAAGCTCATCACTAAGCTAAGGATCCTGGGACTAAACACCTCCCTCTGCAACTGGATCCTGGACATCCTGATGGGCCGCCCCCTGGTGGTGAGGGTAGGTAGCAACACATCTGCCACGCTGATCCTCAACACTGGAGCTCCCCATGGGTGCGTGCTCAGTCCCCTCCTGTACTCCCTGTTCACCCACGACTGCATGGCCAGGCAGACTCTAACACCATCATTAAGTTTGCAGACGACACAACAGTGGTAGGCCTGATCACCGACAACAACGAGACAGCCTATAGGGAGAAGGTCAGAGACCTGGCCGGGTGGTGCCAGAATAACAACCTATCCCTCAACGTAACCAAGACTAAGGAGATGATTGTGGACTACAGGTAAAGGAGGACCAAGCACGCCCCCATTCTCTTCAATGGGGCTGTAGTGGAGCAGGTTGAGAGCTTCAGGTTCCTTGGTGTCCATGTAACAGTGTAGGTTCCGTCCCTCTCTTCGCCCCAACCCGGGCACGAACCAGGGACCCTTGCACACATCAACAACTGACACCCCACGAAGCATCGTTACCCATCGCGCCACAAAAGCTGTGGCCCTTGCAACGCAAGGGGAAACCCTACTTCAAGTCTCAGAGCGAGTGACGTCACTGATTAAAACGCTATTAGCGCGCACCACCGCTAACTAACTAGCCATTTCACATCGGTTACACTCACCCCCCCTTTGACCTCTTCCTTTTCCGCAGCAACCAATGATCCGGGTCACGGCACCAATGTAACAGTGTAGGTTCCGTCCCTCTCTTCGCCCCAACCCGGGCTCAAACCAGGGACCCTTGCACACATCAACAACTGACACCCCACGAAGCATCGTTACCCACCGCGCCACAAAAGCCGCGGCCCTTGCAACGCAAGGGGAGACCCTACTTCAAGTCTCAGAGCGAGTGACATCACTGATTGAAACACTATTAGCGCGCACCACCGCTAACTAACTAGCCATTTCACATTGGTTACATCCACATCAACAACAAACTAGAATGGTCGAAACACACCAAGACAGTCGTAAAGAGGGCACGACAAAGCCTATTCCCTCTCGGGAAACTAAAAAGATTTGGCATGGGTCCTGAGATCTTCAAAAGGTTCTACAGCTGCAACACCGAGAGCATCCTGACTGGTTGCATCACTGCCTGGTATGGCAATTGCTCGGCCTCTGACCGCAAGGCACTACAGAGTGTAGTGCGTACGACCCAGTACATCACTGGGGCTAAGCTTCCTGCCATCCAGGACCTCCACACCAGGCGGTCTCAGAGGAAGGCCCTAAAAATTGTCAAAGGCCCCAGCCACCCCAGTCATAGACTGTTCTCTCTACTACCGCATGGAAAGCAGTACCGGAGTGAAGTCTAGGACAAAAAGGCTTCTCAACAGTTTTTACCCCCAAGCCATAAGACTCCTGAACAGGTAATCAAATGGCTACCTGGACTATTTCCATTGTGTGCCCCCCCTGTTTTTACGCTGCTGCTACTCTCTGTTTATCATATATGCATAGTCACTTTAACTATACATTCATGTACATACTACCTCAATTGGGCCAACCAACCAGTGCTTGGATTGGATAACTGGGCTATCTGCATTGTGTCCCGCCACCCACCACCCGCAAACCCCTCTTTTACGCTACTGCTACTCTCTGTTTATCATATATGCATAGTCACTTTAACCATATCTACATGTACATACTACCTCAATCAGCCTGATTAACCGGTGTCTATATGTAGCCTCGCTACTTTTATATCCTCGCTACTGTATATAGCTTGTCTTTTTACTGTTGTTTTATTTCTTTACTTATGCATAGGTTCACCTAAGACCTTTTTTGCACTATTGGTTAGAGCCTGTAAGTAAGCATTTCACTGTAAGGTCTACACCTGTTGTGTTCGGCGCACGTGACAAATAAACTTTGATTTGATTTGATTTGGTAGGCCACACAAGCTCACAGAACAGGATCGTCTGTCCTGGGTTGCAACACTCACTACCAAACTTCATCTGGAAGCAACGTCAGCACAAGACTGTTTGTCAGGAGCTTCATGAAATGGGTTTCCATGGCCGAGCAGCCGCACTCAAGCCTGAGATCACCATGCGCATCAGCTGGAGTGGTATAAAGTTTGCCGCCATTGGACTCTGGAGCAGTGGAAATGCGAATCACGCTTCACCATCTGGCAGTCTGACAGACGAATCTGGGTTTAGCGGATGCCAGGACAACGCTACCTGCCCCAATGCATAGAGCAAACTGTAAAGTTTGGTGGAGGAGGAATAATGATCTGGATCTGTTTTTCATGGTTTGGGCTTGGCCCCTTAGTTCCAGTGAAGGGAAATCATAACGCTACAGCATTCAATGACATTATAGACAATTTTGTGCTTCCAACTTTGTGGCAACAGTTTGGGAAAGGCCCTTTCCTGTTTCAGCATGACAATGCCCCCATGCACCAAGCGAGGTCCACACAGAAATGGTTTGTCATGGCTGCTATAACAGCAAAGGGGGACCAACTCCATATTAATGGCCATGATTTTGTAATGAGATGTTAGACAAGCATGTGTCCACATACTTTTAGTTATGTAGTGTACGTTAGTTACTTTATGGAGAGACAATTACAGTTACCCCAATTCTAACAGTTCACTATATTTCCCTTGGGGATAGATGTTCTAATTCTTACCACATATGAATATTTCAAAACTTGTGTGTGAAATAATGTGATTAACTGTGGTCCCTTGTGACTCAGTTGGTAGAGCATGGCGCTTTCAATGCCAGGGTTGTGGGTTTGATTCCTGCGGGGGACCAGTATGAAAATGTATGCACGCCACTGTAAGTTGCTCTGGGTAAGAGCCTCTTCTGAATGACAAAAATGTAAACTGTGGAACACTCTGTAAATAATGTGTCACGTCCTGACCCTTGTAAGAGGTCATTTTCCATAGTAGAGTGGTCAGGGCGTGACAGGTGGTGGTTTTGGGTTTCTGTTTATATGTGGGCTTTTTCTAGATTTCTATTTCGATGTTTTGTTTTCTATGTTTTGGCCGGGTAGGGTTTCCAATCAGAGGCAGGTGTCTATCGTTGTCTCTGATTGGAAGCGATACTTAGGCAGCCTGTTTTTCCTTTGGGTGTTGTGGGTAGTTGTTTTCTGTTTTGTTCCTTGTAACCTGACGGAACTGTTGGCTGTCGTTTTTGTTATTTTGGTTTAAGTGTTATCATTAATAAAGGAAATATGAGCACTTTACACGCTGCGCCTTGGTCTACCTTGAACGACGGATGTGACATAATGTGATTAACTGTGGACCACTGTAATAGATGTGATTAACTGTGGAACACTTTGATTAACTGTAGAACATCTTACATAATGGGATTAACTGTGGAACACTGTAAATAATGTTATTAACTGTGGAACACTGTAAATAATGGGATTAACTGTGGAACACTGTAAATAATGGGATTAACTGTGGAACACTGGAAATCATGGGATTAACTGTGGAACACTGTA